>NC_090374.1:41626612-41849112 GCF_036365525.1 Heterodontus francisci | reverse complement strand
GTAATGAGATGTAGGAGCACGTGGCCGAGAGGAGGTAAGCGGCGCGGCCTACAGCTAGTGTCTGGAGTGATGGGGGAAGCGGGGAATGAGCAGCCGGAGAGAGCGGGGGTTAGCAGGGAGCATGCGGCCCGCAGTCAGTGGCCGGGTGGGGGGTTGGGAGGAGAGCGTTTTCCTGTGCATGCGCCAGTTAGTCCTGCCACAGCAAGACGCACCACTCCCCGCACCCACTGCTTCAAAGGTATTCGGCCGCTCACTCCCCGCGTCACCCCCCTCCCCGCTCTCTCCAGCTGCTCGCCCCCCCACTTCCAGCCCCCGCACCGCTCTCCAGCCTCTCGCTTCCGCACCACCACCCCGCCATCCAGCCGCTCCCTCAGGGTTCAGAGCCCCCCCATCCAGCCGCTCCCTCCGGGTTCAGAGCCCCCCCGTCCAGCCGCTCCCTCCGGGTTCAGAGCTCCCCCGTCCAGCTGCTTCCTCCGGGTTCAGAGCCCCCCCGCTCGCTCCCCTACTTCTCAACTGTACGGCAGGTATTCCAGGTCTCTGGTCCCTGCCTTTTGCACACAACTCTTCCGGCAGTTCTGATTTTAATTCCCTTCGCTCCCCACCCCCCCCACCGCCACCACAAGGACAACAGTTGAAATATCTTAAGTACAGTTGCAAAGTAGGGAACAATATCAACAAAGTAACCTCAACAATTCCATGTTTAATTATTGAGCAATTTTATGAAGTGCATGAGGCATTAGAGGCACTGCTGTGCACGGATACATGAGTTTTGTGTCGTCAGCATTGCTGTGAAACAGACAGGCTGAGTCTCTGCTATGTAGAACTGAAGAGATTGTTCCTGGAGAGCCTTGCGGTGAATGAGTCTTTGGCTCTCTATTCCACTACTGTATTGTACAGGTGAAGAAAGTAAAGTCACCAGAGTCTGGGCCGCAGATGATGCATCCGAATGTCCACTTCATCCATAAAGGCAAGGTTCCTTTCCACATCTGAGTCAGCTTCGCAGCATGAAACGGTTGCTCAGCACATCCTTGTGTCTTGTCCTGCCCTGCCTTCGTTGCTTGAATACCGTCCTTAAGTCTCAAGGATTGTTTTCTCGAGTGCATGTTTTACATGAAAAGAAATAAAGAAAAAACATCAGTGTGAGAGCTTCCCTCCCACCAATTAAATTACTATTGAGCATGCTTTAAGTTCTGCAGTAAAGGCATGTACTGATAACATCACCAATGGAACACTTAGTACCCACCTCAGCTGTAGGAGTCAGGATGATGTTTATGCCCCGATCCCGCGAATACACATGGGAAACATGAGAAGAGATGAGAAATACAGAAGGCACTCCGTAGAAACTTTATAGAAATGAAGGTGACCGTTGAGATGGAAAGCTGTTCCTAGTCGTGAATGGCATTTAGTGCAGTGTGCTGGCCTGGAGCATATGTACTGCCTCCACACAGCCCCAGACAATGGAAAGGGATTTTAGTGCAGTGCGCTGGGCTGGAAATGGGATGCATCGCAGAGCAAACAACAGCTGATCAACTTACCTCTTTCCAATAAAAATGAAGCAAACTGAAATCTCCAAGACGACTATGGCTGCAAGAAAACTCCTCTTTCCAATAAAATGCAAGGGAACTCACTTCTTTCCAATAAAATCGCTAGCGAATGCTCCTGTTTGATGGATTTTGGGAGGACGAACAAGCAAGGGAATATACAATGGGTGGTAGGACCCTAGGAGGTATAGAAGGTCAGAGGGACCTTGGTGTACTTGCCCATAGAAGGCAGCAGCACAGGTAGATAAGGTGGTTAGGAAGGCATATGGGATACTTGCCTTTATCAGCTGAGGCATAGAATATAAGAGCAGGGAGGTTATGTTGGAGCTGTATAAAATGCTAGTTAGGCCACAGCTGGAGTACAGTGTACAGTTTTGGTCTCCACACTATAGGAAGGATGTGATTGCACTGGAGAGGGTGCAGAGGAGATTCACCAGGATGTTGCCTGGGCTGAAGCATTTCAGCTATGAACAGAGACTGAAAATGCTAGGGTTGTTTTCCTTAGAACAGAGAAGGCTGAGCGGGGACCTGATTGAGGTATACAAAATTATAAGGGGCATTGATAGGTTAGATAGGAAGAAACTTTTTCCCTTGGCGGAGGGGTCAATAATCAGGAGGCATAGATTTAAGGTAAGGGGCAGGAGGTTTAGAGGGGATTTGAGGAAAAATAATTTCATCCAGAGAGTGGTTGGAATCTGGAGTGCACTGCCTGAAGAGGTGGTAGAGGCAGGAACCTTCACAACATTTAAGAAATATTTAGCTGAGCACTTGAAATGCCATAGCATACAAGGCTACAGGCCAAGTGGTGGAAAATGGGATTAGAATAGTTAGGTGCTTGATGGCCGGCATGGACATGATAGGCCGAAGGGCCTGTTTCTGTGCTGTATAACTCTATGACTCTATAATAAAATGCCAGAAAATACAACGAAACCTCTCCTCCTTCCACTTTCAGAAAGTTGATGCATGAGTGAATACTCGATGGCATTGCAGTACGCGTAAAGCGCATGCGCGGACGCCAACTAGGTGCATTACACGATGACGTACACGTTACGCGATGACATTTTCCATGCATGTACAAACCAGTCCTGCAAGGCAGAATGCCACGTACGCGCAGAGAGCAGGAGCCCGTTTGCACATGTGCACAGCTTGGCGCTGTTAGATGACATCAGCAAGCTGCTACGTTGTCAGGAATCACTTTGTTTCCCCTATGACTGATGTTAAGCTAACAGGTCTATAGTTTGCTTTTTTTCTCTCTCCCTCCTTTCTTAAATACTGGGCTTACATTTGCCACCTTCCAATCTGCAGGAGCCATTTCAGAGTCTGTAGCATTTTGAAAGATGACTACCAATGTATCTACTATCTCTACAGCCACCTGTTTCAAACTCTGGGATGTAGATCATCAGGTCCAGGAGATTTATCTACTTTCAGTCCCATTAATTTCTCTAGCTGCATTAACATCTCACACTGAAGAGTGTCTGCAGAGTCTCATCGACAGGTTTGCGGCTGCCTGCAACGAATTTGGCCTAACCATCAGCCTCAAGAAAACGAACATCATGGGACAGGACGTCAGACATGCTCCATCCATCAATATCGGCGACCACGCTCTGGAAGTGGTTCAAGAGTTCACCTACCTAGGTTCAACTACCACCAGTAACCTGTCTCTCAATGCAGAATTAAACAAGCGCATGGGAAAGGCTTCCTCTGATATGTCCAGACTGGCCAAGAGAGTGTGGGAAAATGGCGCACTGACACAGAACACAAAAGTCCAAGTGTATCAAGCCCGTGTCCTCAGTACCTTGCTCTACGGCAGCGAGGCCTGGACAACGTATCTCAGCCAAGAGCGACATCTCAATTCATTCCATCTTCGCTGCCTCCGGAGAATACTTGGCATCAGGTGGCAGGACCGTATCTCCAACACAGAGGTCCTCGAGGCAGCCAACATCCCCAGCATATACACCCTACTAAGCCAGCAGCGCCTGAGATGGCTTGGCCATGTGAGCCGCATGGAAGATGGCAGGATCCCCAAGGACACATTGTACAGCGGGCTCGTCACTGGTACCAGACCCACCGGCCGTCCATGGCTCCGCTTTAAAGACGTCTGCAAATGCGACATGAAGTCCTGTGACATTGATCACAAGTCGTGGGAGTCAGTTGCCAGCGATCGCCAGAGCTGGCGGGCAACCATAAAGGCGGGGCTAAAGCGTGACGAGTCGAAGAGACTTAGCAGTTGGCAGGAAAAAAGACAGAAGCGCAAGGAGAGAGCCAACTGTGTAACAGCCCTGACAACCAATTTTATCTGCGGCACCTGTGGAAAAGTCTGTCGTTCTAGTATTGACCTTTATAGCCACTCCAGGCGCTGCTCCACAAACCACTGACCACCTCCAGGCGCTTATCCATTGTCTCTTGAGACAAGGAGGCCAAAGAAGAAGAGAAGAATTTCTCTAGTACTATTTTTTTATATACTAATTCCTCGTTTACACTAAATAACATACATAGACACTCTCATCACATTAATGACATCCTCAAAAAATTCATTTAGATTGGTTAGACATGACTTAATCTTATACATCTGTCAAAAAGCTTATTTTATGAGATAAAATGACCTCAATGCTTGTAACTGCAGCAATCCTCACAATGGGAAGGGGCAGAGGATTGGGAAATTGCTATTTGCAGAAGCACTGCATCAATCATCAAAATAACAAAGTTTGACAATTTGATACTTTAGTAACATTTTGCAAGTTTGAAAGTTTTACAAGTCTTCTTCTTCTTCTTTGGCCTCCTTGGTGGTGTATATGCTGGGGATGTTGGCCGCCTCGAGGACTTCTGTGTTGGAGATACGGTCCTGCCACCTGATGCCAAGGATTCTCCGGAGGCAGCGAAGATGGAATGAATTGAGACGTCGCTCTTGGCTGACATATGTTGTCCAGGCCTCACTGCCGTAGAGCAAGGTACTGAGGACACAGGCTTGATACACTCGGACTTTTGTGTTCCGTGTCAGTGGCAGGAGAGAACCTTACTGACCGGGCGCTGCCCGGTTTGAGGCGGGCGGTAGTGGTCCAGTGAGATGCAATGACCTCTCCCGCCGACAAAGGCAACCCGTGGCGCCCAATCTTTACGCCAATTGAGCTGGACTTATAACCCGTAACTGCCGCCTTCCGTGTTGTTTTGGTCAAGTCTGAGGGTTTTTAAAGGAGTACAGTAGAGTTGTGGAAATCGTTACGTCAGTAATACTGAGATGGATGTTGGGCATAAGCACCAAAACTTCACAAGTTTTGAAATAGAAGCTAGTTACTCAGTATCACATGGTGATAGCATTAATGGATCCATGTCATAACCAACCGCCAATTTCATTCATTTCAGTTGACGGGTCTTGCAGAATAGCTTGTAGCCTTTGAAGAATAATGATCTTAATATAAATTGCATTTGTACATAATGGTGGTCTTGGAAGTAGGTAAAAATACTTTGGAAAGGGAAGTGGGGGGCTTTTGGAAGATAATTTTAAATGATAGATGGAAGGCAGAGTTATAAGAACATGACTGATATCAAAGGACTGTATAGTGAAATGTTCACTGGATAAATCATAAATGATTATAATCATTTATGACTGGGCTTTGCTAACTTAGTAGCTGAAATTGATGAGCATTTGCAATTGCCCTCTAATTAACCTTGAGTTTACAAGCAGCTGTAATTACCTGGACTTCCCTACTGCAATACATGTACTTCAGCCAATAGGCCAACAGCAGCAACTTGAATTTATAAAGCATCTTCTACTGTCCTTAAGTGCCTCATTCAGAAGAAAACCAATGCAAGCAGTGGTGGAAATTTTAGAAAATGTGATCAAAATCATGTTTGAAAATATAAGTTTCTAGTGTGAATAGTAAGGTGGAAGTGTTTCTGGGTCAGGGATAGGGTAAATGCTAGAGACTGGTGCTGAGATGGCTGATGAAGGGAGCAGGAGGAAGAATGCACAGGAGACCAGAGTCAGAGTACTTAAGGCAAAGACCTGGATTAGGTTACAGAGTTTGCATGAGCAAGGGCAAAGAAGGATTTATAAATGAGGAGGAAGATTTCGAATTCTATGCATTGTGGGACAGGGAGCCAGGGAAAGTCAACAAATGCATGAGTGATGAGATAGTATGATTTAGAGTAGAACAAGGCACAGATGGCTAAGTTTTGAATGAAAAGAACACCATCCTGCCAGTGAAACATCACAACCCTAGACTAAACCCACGAGCAACACCATGGGACATCAATATATGTTTAGTTTAGTTTAGTGACTAAACAGTTTAGTGACTAAATATACAGATTATGATCTAGTACAAAACAGATAAGTCTTGGTTTTTTTTAAATAATATGAAAATGTTTAACAAATGTTAGTGTAGTTTATACAAATTTAAAGGGAAGCTAGATAAATACATGAGGGAGAAAGGAATGAAAAAAATATGTTGATAGGGTTGGATAAAGGAAAGTGGGAGAGGCTCGTGTGGAGAGCGTAGGAGTCAGGTGTCACCTGCAGCTCAGCTGGTAGCACTCTTACCTCTGAGTTAGAAGATTGCAGGTTCAAGTCCCACTCTAGAGGCTTGAGCACAAAAATCTCACCTGTTAATGCAGTGCAGTACTAAGGGAGTGCTGTACTGTCAGAAGTGAGGTTTTTCAGATGAGATGTTAAAGCTGTTGGCTATCTAAGGTGAATATAAAAGATCCTGTGACGCTATTTTGAAGAAGAGCAGGGGAGTTTTTCCTGGTCAATACTTATCCCTCAATCAAATTAATTCATCAACTAGACATGACTATTATAATGCACTCTTATGCTGGTTTCCCAAGTTCTACCCTCCGTAAACTGAGGTCCTCCAAAATTCTGCAGCCCGCATCCTAACTTGCACCAAGTCCCGTCGTACGCCCGTCTCACTTTTGCTCACTGACCTACATTGGCTCATGGTGAAACAACATCTCTATTTTCAAATTCTTATCCTCATTTTCAAATCCCTCCATGGCCTCACCACCCACCCCATCTCCCCACAAGCCTGCAATCCCCTCCAACCCCGGAACTCCCTTCTTAACAGCACTGTTGATGCAGCACAGTGGTGCAGTGGTTAGCACCACAGCCTCACAGCTCCAGCGACCCGGGTTCAATTCTGGGTACTGCCTGTGTGGAGGTTGCAAGTTCTCCCTGTGTCTGCGTGGGTTTCCTCCGGGTGCTCCGGTTTCCACCCACAAGCCAAAAGACTTGCAGGTTGGTAGGTAAATTGGCCATTATAAATTGCCCCTAGTATAGGTAGGGAAATATAGGGACAGGTGGGGATGTGGTAGGAATATGGGATTAGTGTAGGATTAGTATAAATGGGTGGTTGATGGTCGGCACAGACTCGGTGGGCCGAAGGGCCTGTTTCAGTGCTGTATCTCTAAACTAAACTAAACTAATCAACATCATGAAAGCAGATTATCTGGTTATTATCACATTGCTGTTTGTGGGAGTTTGCTGTGTGCAAATTGGGTGCCACATTTCCGACATTGCAACAGTGACTACACTTCAATACGCCGGAAAGCGCTTTGGGGTTTCTGCAAGTCAGGAAAGGTGTTACATAAATGTAAGTTTTGTTTCTATAAGTACCAGCATAGATCTGATGGTTTTCTGTGCTGTAAATTCCATGTAAATAACAATGTTAGTAAACAATTACACAGTTAATGTGCAGCCTTGAGAATAGGGCATAGTAACCTTCTCCGCTCTATATATAGATTATGAAAAATAATATTTAAAAATTGTCATGTACACTTTGCGGCTGAACTGCAAGGGGGAGGGGGAACCCTGAGATGAAAAGCAGCACTGTCACTTTTAAAGTTATTTGTCAACTCATAATGCTATAATGTCAATGTTGAATAAAGATTCATGTCATAAAGCATGGCATCATTCTTTCCCTACATGGCAGTGATTTATCCACTTAATGACTATACAGAAGTGAGATACACTGGCACATAAATTGGCACATGTTCTAATGTACTCCCTGGAACGATTTGAGGATGTATTTTTAAGTAGTTTGAACCACTGTAGCAACAGTTATATTTCCTGGGTATATGCTACTCTAATTCATTATCAGGGTTGCCTGTTATTCTTGAAAATATGAATTTCTTGTGCAGTATTAGCATCTGTTCAATTTGTCTCATTTTTAGTTTTTATTTGTTATGATTTGCAAACAGGAGTGGATATTAAAGCTGCGATGGGGCACTTGGCACACTTTAAATTTCCATGAAGGCAGCTGGTGAAAAATTGGGGGAAAAATGCATATACAGCATTAAGTTTCATTGAGAGGTCTGCCATGGGAAGATGCTTTAGTATTAACTTACACTGTGGCCATCAATCAGAAAAGAAGTCTCATCAATCAGTGCATGGTTTCCAACTAATACCGCCACTTCCATCAGCAGCTTTCCATCTCGACCTCAGCTTAACTGCCTCACCTTTACTGCACGCCACTTCTTTGCGTGCCAGTTGCTGGTGCTGCGGAATGAGTGAAGCCCTGGGGGCGGGGGGCTCAGTTGTCAGAATGCACTTTAACTTGAAACCAAATAAGGGCAAAAGCCTCGGTGCTGACGTTTGATGTCAACCATCGGGGGTAGATGAGAGGCACCGCCGATTGAGTGGCAGGGAGGAGGGAGCCGTCACTCATCGCTCTGCACTTCTTCCCTGTTCCACCTTTGTCCCTTTAGAGCTGCTCCCTGGGGCTAGGGAGGCGGTGCCAGGAGGAGGGAATGGCTTGGAGGCTGGGAGGGCGCTATATAAAGACAGATTGATTTAAAGGCGCTTCTCGCATAACAACGTGAGCAGCAGGAGAAGGGGTTAGGGTCTATTTAATATCGGAGCGCTTCGGGAGGGAAAGTGAAATTCACTCGAATTAACAGGCAACTAACGCGGAGCAATAAAACCAAGATGCCGCAAAACGTGGTATTGACCGGTCCTGGTCCGTGGGGTTTTAGACTGACCGGTGGGGCGGATTTTAACCAGTCTTTGACTGTCTCACGGGTGAGTTATTTGTCTGTGTGTCTTTTACACTGCGGTATTTACATTGCTGTATTACAGGGGATGCACGGATCTCAGTTAATATAAAAGTGTCTATTTCGGCTCATTCGCTCCCCCAGTGATTCCCACTCAATACAGTGCTCTCTGTTCATGATTCTATAACATTATAAGATGTTGACATTTGGCTTGAGAGTTTGTCAAAAGCTGATCCCTAAATGGGACACTCAAGAATTCAGAAAATTTTGACGCTGTCAGCAAAAGTCTATGTTCACCTCCAGGTTTTTCACTAATAGTCCATTTAGAGATAAGATTGTTTAAATGGCAAGATGCTTTTTAAACTGCAAATGCTGAATATCTGAAATAAAAACAGAAAGTGCTAGAAATACTCAGCAGGTCTGGCAGCATCCGTGGAGAGAGAAACAGAGTTAGCGTTTTAGATCCATGACTTTTCATCAATTCTGAAACGACCTGAAACAGTAACTCTATTTCTCTTCCCACAGATGTAGCCTGACCTGCTGAGTATTTCCAGCACTTTCTGTTTTTACTATTAACACCTCACTGACTGATTAGAAAGAACTTGGATTTATGTAACACCTGTCACCATATACTTTAAATTTAACACCTTTCGTTTAGTGAGCTGGCCCTAAGCTCTGAAACATCCTCTCTGCCTCTCTACATCACTTTCTTCCTTTAAGATGCTCCTTCCTCTTAGACCAAGCTTTTATTCATCTAATATCTCCTCTTGTGGCTCAATGTCGTATTTTGTTTTCTAATGCTCTGGTGAAGCACTTTGGGACGTTTTATTGCATTAAAGGCATTACATGAATATAAGTACTTGGTGTTGTTGAGCAAATTATTGATGAGTAAGTGCTGCTTGCTAATACTTTCACTCCACTGATGATTGGCAGTAAGCTGAGAGGACAGTAATTGGCATGTTGGACTGTCCTGCCTTTTGTGAGCAGGACATACCTGGACAATTATGCACATAGTTGGGTGGATGCCAGTGTTGTAGTAGTACTGGAACAGCTTGGCCAGAGGTACAGCTAATTCTGGAGCACGGGTTTTCAGCATTACAGTCCGGGTGTTGTTGAGGTCCATCTAGTGCACTCAGCTGTTTCTTGGTGTCATGCAGAGTGAATTGAATTGGCTGATGACTGGCTTCTGTAATGGTGAGAATCTCAGGAGGAGGCCAAGGTGGATCATCCACTCGACACTCTGACGGAAACAGTTGATAACACTTTAGCCTTGTCTTTTGCACTCACATGCTGGGCTCCACCATCATTAATGATGGCAAAATTCATTGATCCTCCGCCTCCTATTAGTTGTGGCTGTATGTGGCAGGACTGCAGAGCTTCGACTTGATCTGTTGGTTGTGGGATCACTTGGCCCTGTATATTGCTTGCTGCTTCCACTGTTGGAATGCTTGTAGTCCTGGGTTTTCCCTTCACCAGGTTGACACCTCATTGTCAGGTATGCCTGGTGCTGCTCTTAATATGCTCTTCTACACTCCTCATTGAACCAAGGTTGGTCATCTGGCATGATGGTAATGGTAGAGTGAGGAATATGGCAGGCCATGGGGTTACGGATAGTGTTTGAATACAATTCTGTTGCTACTGATGGCTCACAGTGTCGTGGATGCCCAGTTTTGAGCTGCTGGATCTGTTCTGGATTTATCCCATATAGCATGGTGGTAGTGCCAAATAACACAATGAAGGGTGCTCTCAGTATGAAGATGGAAATTGGTCTCCACATGGATTGTGTGGTGGATGCTCCTACCGATGTTTACATGGCAGATGTATCCGTGACTGGTAGATTGGTGAGCACAAGGTCAAATAGGATTTTCCCTCTTGTTGATTCTCTCACCACCTGCTGCAGGCCCAGTCTGGAAGCTATGTCGACTCGGCCAGCTTGGTCAGTTGTGGTACTACTGAGACACTGAAGTCTCCCACCCAGAGTACATTCTGTACCCCTGCTACCCTCAGTGTTTCTTCCACGTGGTGTTCAACATGGAGGAGTACTGATTCATCAGCTGAGGGAGGGTGGTAGGTGGCAATCAGCAGGAGGTTTCCTTGCCATACCCAGGAATGGTGATGGAGGAGTTTGGGACATTGCTATGATTCTATAAGTGTGACTATGACTATGTCAGGCTGTTGCTTGACTTGTATGTGGGGCAGATCTTTCCAACTTTGGCACCAGTTTCCAGGTGTTAGTGAGAAAGCATTTGCAAGGAACCACTGGGCTGGGTGTGCCTTTGTGGGTCCTAATTTGTGTGCTCTGTCCTGTTCCACCCCCCCCCCCCCTTTTTATAGTGATTTGTCACCCCTCTGTGATATTCGATCCCCCTCACCCATTATATGCGACCCCACTCATGAAGTTTGATTCCCTCGCGATGCCTGACCATCCCAGCAATGTTCAACCCGCCTCCTCTCACCATGCACCCCCCCCCCCAACATGCCCCAGCGATGCCCAGCTCTCCCACAATGACCAAAGACCCCCCATGGTGTCCAACACTGCACCACCACACCCGCCATCACCCACCAAACCACCGCCCAACAACACAGTACAAAAGATGATGGTCATGGTTGTTGGAGGCCAATCATCTCAGCCCTAGGACATCGCTACAGGAGTTCCTCGGGGTTGTGTCCTAGGCCCAACCATCTTTAGCTGCTTCAGAATGGCCTTTCCTCCAATATAAGGTCAGAAGTAGAGATGTTGGCTGATGGTTGCACAGTGTTCAGTACCATTTGCAACTTCTCAGATACTGAAGCAGTCCATGTCCACATGCAGCAAGACCTGGACAACATTCAGGCTTGGGCTGTTAAGTGGCAAGTAACATTGGCACCACACAAGTGCCAGGCAATGACTGTCTCCAAAAACAGAGAGTCTAACCATCTCCCTTTGACATTCAACAGCTTTACCATTGCTGAATCCCCCACTGTCAGCATCCCTGCTAGTCACTGTTGCCCAGAAACTTAACTGTAGTTACCACCTAAATACTGTGGCTGCAAGAGTAGACCAGAGGCTGGGAATTCTGCAGCACGTAACTCACCTCCTGTCTCCCCTAATCCTTTCTACCATTTCCAAGGCACAAATCAGGAGTGTGATGGAATATTCTCCACTTGCCTGGATGAGTGCAGCTCCAACAACACTCAAGATGCTCAACACTATGCAGGGCAAAGCAGCCCACTTGATTGGCACCCCATCCACCACCTTGAACATTCACTCCCTCAACACAGATGCTTTTTAACTACAGTGTGTATCATCTACAAGATAAGAACGTATGAAATAGGAGCACGAGTAGACCATTGTTGGCCAGGGGCTGCAAGAAGTACAGAGTCTGTTACAAACTGTTGCATAGCTCATGAACTGAAGTAACCTGAGCTCAGACACTGGCCTGTGCTGGTAAAAACCAGTTTGAACTAATTCATTTATGTGACAAGACACGGGAGAGATCACAGGAATAGAGCCTTATTTGGACACGGAGTGATACCAGGGTCTTTGGGCCTGGGCCAATCAGGAGAAGATACGAACGAGGTGAGCAGGCCTAAACCAACAGGAAAGAGACAGCACAGTTCGAAGAGATAAGAAAGAGAATAAGTATGGAGAATCTCGGGCATAGAGCCAGCGATAAACTCCGGAGACCAACCATCGCAGAAGTGGAAGACCCTGCGTGAGCAACGCGGTGACGATGTAAAAGAGAGAGAGAACGGAACGCCTGGCCAGCGTCAGCTCTCCCCTTTTTTGGGTATTATCCTTTGTTTTCTGTGACTAGGTCAGGGAAAGGTCAGAGGAACCTAGTGGGTGTACTTATCGATTCTAGTTAGCTTTGTTATTAACTGTATAACCCAGTTTGAGTTGCATGCTTTTGTCTAACCAAGTGTATAAGCCTTATTCTTACATTGTACAACAACGTGAATAAAGTAAATTGATAGTTAAAGAAAGGACTGAGTTTCCTCCTCTTTGTACTTAGCCATTAACCGTAGCCGGTGGATTAGGTGGTTCTCCTGTAACCCCGATATCCCAAACACCCAGCCTGAGCCTGAATTAAGAGGACTTAGTCCCACGTGACGGCCAGCATCAAGTGGGTGAAGGGAATAAAGGGGCCAAGGGGGAGTTGACTCCGCGCCACGGTTTACACTATACAACCCTTCAAGCCTGCTCCAGCATTCAATAGAATCATGGCTGATCTTCTGCCTCAACTCCACTTTCCCGACAGCTCCCCATATCCCTTGATTCCTTGAGAGACCAAAAATCTATCTATCCCAGCCTTAAATGTATTCAACGATGGAGCATCCACAACCCTCTGGGGTAGAGAATTCCAAAGATTCACAACCCTCTGAGTGAAGAAATTTCTCCTCATTTCAGTCCTAAATGATTGATCCCTTATCCTGAGATGGTGTCCCCCATGTTCTAGATTCCCCTGCCAGGTGAAAGAACCTCTCAGCAACCAGCCTGTCAAGCCCTTTCAGAATCTTGTATGTTTCTATAAAATCATCTCTCCTTCTTCTAAACTCCAGAGAATATAAGCTCAATATACTCAGGAACCAATCTGGCGAACCTTCACTCTACTGCCTCCATGCTCTTACAATCTGCTTTTATATTCCTGGCTAGTTTACACTCCTATTCTTTTTCCCCTTTTTATCAATGTTTTGGTTGCCTTTTTCTGGTTTCTAAGACACTCCCCATCCTCAAGCTTACTACCATTCTTTGCAACATTATAAACCTCTTCTTTTAATCCATTGCTATCCTTAACTTCCCTAGCAAGCCACAGATGGATCTTTCTCACTGAGCTTTTGCTTTTTAAGGAATGTATTTTTGTTGAACATTTTGAATTGTTTCTTTAAATGTTCCCCATTGTTTACTTACTGCCATACCTTTTAGTCTATTTACCCAATCAACCTTAGCCAGCACTCTCCCCATACCTATGTAATTGGTTTAGTTTAAGTTTAAAATGCTTGTTTGGGACTTGTGTATGTCCCTTCAAACTTAATATAGAAATCAGTTGTATTATGCACTATGTAAGATGCACTGCAACAGCTCACCAAGACTTATTCAACAGTACCTTCCAAACCCATATCCTTCTCAGTGGTCGAGGTCAAGAGCAGCAAGCAAATTGGAACACCACTGCTTCCAAGTTCCCCTCCAAATCACATGTGATGTTGACTTGGAAATACATTGTTGTTCCTTCGTCGTTGCTGGGTCAAAAAGCTGGAACTCCCTCCCTAATAGCACTGTGGTTGTACCTACATCACAAAAACTGCAACGGTTTAAGAAAGTGATCACCACCACCTTCTGAATGGCAATTAGAGATGGTTAATGAATACTGCCCTTGCCAGTCATGCCCACATCCCATGAATTAATAAATAAAAGACCTATAGAAAACAGAAATTTGGGTATAAGCATAATAACAATAACAGCAACATCCATTTATATAGCATCTTTAATATAGAAAAACAATCCAAAGTGCTTCACATAAATTTGAGGAAAACAGGAGCCAATATAAGAGAAGAGTAGTAGTGGGAATGTCACTGGACTAGTAATCCAAAAACCTGAGTATTGCCCTGGGGACATGAATTCAAATCCCACCACGGCAGCTGGTGGAATTTAAATTCAATTAATTAATAAAAAACTAGAATTAAAAGCTAGTTTCAATAATGGTGCCATGAAACTAACATTGATTGTCGTAAAAACCCCTCTGGTTCACTAATGCCCTTTAGGGAAGGAAATCTGTAATTCTTACCCTGTCTGGCCTCCATGTGACTCCAGACCCACAGCAATGTGGTTGACTCTTAACTGCCCTCTGAAATGGCTGCGCAAGCCACTCATGTGTCAAGGGCAATTAGGGATGGGCAACAAATGCTGACCTTGCCAGTGATGCCCACATCCCATGAAAGAATTAAAAAAAAGAGGAAAGGTGACCAACACATTGATTAGACGTAGTTTTAAAGGACAGCCTTGGAGAAAGAGATGGAGAGTCAGAAGGGTTTAGGGAGGAATTCCAAAGTGTGGGTTCGAGGTGGTTAAAAACCTGGCTGCCAAATATGAAGCAAAGAGAGGAAGAGGATTCACAAGAGACCAGAGTTAGAGCATCGGAGAGTTTGGGGGTAAAGGATCATAGGACTTGACAAGGCAGTCATCTCCTGTAAAGTCAATCAGTGAAGCTTCAAAATCCAGATGAGATTCTTGTCTCATGATGGATATATCTGATTATATTGCCTTGTAATATACAGTTACCACTGACCACCTCCAGGCGCTTACCCATTGTCTCTCGAGACAAGGAGGCCAAAGATAATATACAGTTAAGTAAATCTCAATATCATTACCTTTTAAATCACTGGTGCAAATTACCTGATATGTGGAACAATATAATAATACTTACTTTCAGCAGCTGCCTTCATGGAAACTTTGCAAGGCATTCCAGCACCTCAGGCCAGACTTTGTAATCTTTTGATACAATAGTCCTGCAGTAGAACAAAAAAGTATGTTGTTGTTTGTCACGATATCTACTGCAGCTGAAAATAGTTGATAACAGAGTTTACGCATAAATATCTGATAAAGAACTAGTTGATCTCCCTTGGTGTTGCTCATAAACAGAACTATAGATTAAATGCATCCCTGTTCCTTTAACTCTCTTTCCGCTTGTTCCAACTCTTTGATCTGCCTCCTTCTCTTTCTCTCTCTCTCTTTAAGGGGTGTTTTTAAACCTTGTGCATCCAGCGGAAACTGTGCAGATGGGTAGTTAAAATCATCCAGGTGAATGACCCACTGACTTCCTGCTCCATTCCTGCTATCTGGAATTTTAGTCTGCTCTCTGGAAAAGGACCCCCACCTAAAGCTAGCAGGGTCCTTCTCGATCAGGTGGGCAGCTGACTGGGGGGGCATACAGATGACGCATGGTCATTGAAATCGCCTGAGCCTCACATTGCTGAGGTCAGAGGGCGAGTGGTTTGATACTCACTTCATTTCTGAAGTACAGTGATATCTATACCATGTTGAAGTGAAATTACTCAGTGTATCATCCAGTAATCAAGTAGATTTATAACCATGCTAGTATATAATATCTGGAATGTTTTTGTATATTCCTGTTCACAAGCCAGTCTACACGTTGGAAGATTTCTTTTATCACTATTTCAGAAAGACAACTGCGACTCATGTAATTTTAAACCATGGCTGAATGAATGAAACAAGCACTGTTCCTTGATTATACAAATAATTATACGGTTATATAAATAATTACTTACAATATTTGTAGGGAAAATCCCAACTTGCATTGCTTTTGTATCTTTTCATGAGCTAGAAAATGACCCATTTCATATCGATCAGTTTTACAAGGAAGTAGTGTGGGCAATCTCATGGCTGACAAAGGACAGCTGTCAGGTAGACGTGAAAGATCCCATTGTGCTAAAGCCTGGCTTGGGTATAAAATTAAAACCTGACCCGGGCTCGACCCGACAACAGCCAACCCGAACCCGACCCGGGCCCGAGTCCTTTTAATTTTTTTCTCATGCCGGACCCGACCCGAAAATATCAAACATATTATTGAAATATTAAAAAATTGTAGATTAAAAAGAAAACACTGCAAAACGAAACAATACAGTCCAGCCCGGCCCGACCCGACCCGAGCCCAAATGCTGGACAGAGGATATAGACCCGAGCTGACTCGAACCCAACACACGTTTGGTCGGGTTCGTGTCGAGTGGCCTGGCATTACATTGTGCTATTTCAAAGAAGAGCAGGCGAGTTCTTCCCACTGTCCTGGCTAATAATTGAACAGTGACTACAATTCAAAAGTATTTAGTTGGCTGTAAAATGCTATTCTGAGGTTGTGAAAGGAACAATATAAATGCAAATCTTTCTTAGTGTTTGGTTTGATATTTCTACTGCTCAGGCTGATTTTAATCACTTGCGTCATTCTCACCCGAGTTACCCAGCCATTCTCATGTGTTTCATACCTCTTATTTCATGTTGTTACAATCTAGGCAGGAGGGGTGCACCATCTTTTCTAGTTCCACTTCTCCACAGGTCACAACATATATTTAAATATATATTAGTATAAATATATATAAGTCACAAATATATATACTCATATACTCTATTTTTTAAATCCCAGAATAAAATACACCAACCAGGATTTTTTAATAAACAACAAAATTATCAGTTTATTATGAAAAAAGACTTAACTAGTAACAAAGCAAAGCGTTAACACACAGGTTGAAATATGAAAGTTCCCTTTTTAAATTCCCCAATTACACTCACGCATACACTGGAAAAAAATACAGAAATTCTCTCTGCAGAAGTCTGTTACAAAAAAGACGGCTTTGGCCAAATACTTGCTTATTCTTGATGGAAAAAAGAAGAAAATATGGAGGGATGTCAGTTGTCCCTTTTTTGGTCTGGCGTCTGGGTATACGGAGATGGGTCACTGGGATTGTTTCAGAAGCAGTCCATTCTGGAGATTTCAAGAATTATTCTAGGAGGCCTACCAGGAGAAATGTGGCATCAGGGTTTTTCTGCCAGCACACACTTCAATCGCAGGATTTTTTCCAACTTCTCAGGAGCTATGCAGCACCAGGGATTTTCGTTCTCCCACACTGGATCTTTACAGGATTTCTTCAAAGAGGTAGAGAAGGAGGTGAGCTGGGTGGTTTCTTTTTCCTTGGCAGGAAAAACACCAACTGTCTTCAAACAGTTCACACCCAACTAAACTGAAAATCATGTCCAAACCCCCAATCAGAGTCGACCTCCTGACCTCCATAAACTTTGACATGTGGCTTCTCTGTAACCATTTTTCCCCAGGTCACCAGGGCTCTGTTGTTTGCTGAGCCTAAAACACATTTCTTCCAGCACAGCTGGCTTTCAAACAACATCTCAAGTGTCCCGGTGGTGACCGTGGTTAAAAAAAACACATCCATGGAATCCACAAAAAAAAGAAAATATTAAAAAAAAATGGAAGCACTTCCGTAGCAATGGTACCTGATGTGATGTGTCATCAATCTGTGATACTGGTATGTATAAAAATGGTGTAGACCTTTCAATAGGACTGATTTCATGAAATGGATACTATCAATCCAGATGATGGTCCTGGGCTGGATATAGTTTGACAATCTTTTAAACATGTTTTAAATTAAACACGTGTTACAAACAGATACCTGAAAATGTAATTCTATGTCTGACCGCAGATTTTTCTCACCGGTTAGTTATTGTATTCTTTTGGTAAGCAGGCTGATTAATGAGAGAGTGAACAATGTTTTTTCTATTCACTCTTGAGATGTGGCGTCACTGGCATTTATTGAGCATCCCTAGTTGTTCTGGTACTACTAAGGGCTTGCTAGGCTTCTTCAGAGGACACGAAAGCGTTGGTGTGAGACTGGAGTCACATATAGAGCAAACTGAGTAAAGACAGCAGGTTTCCTTCCCTAAATGACATTAGTGAACTAGTTGCGTTTTAACGACAATCTGACAGCTTCATGGTCACTTTTGCACCAATACCAGTTTTTTGCTTTTCAGATTTATGAACTCAAATTCTCTAATTGCCATAGTGCGATTTTGAATTTTGAATTCGTGGGTCGCGGTTGGGGGCCAGTAGAATTCTGCAGGGAGAGGCCTGCCTTGACCCTTGACGTCGAGAAGGGCCTGCCGCATATTGCCAGCGGCGGGGGGACCTTAGTGCGGCCCCCACCCCCACGCCGCCTGGCGGCGGACCCTTCATCTAAATATGCAAATTAACAATAAAGAAATGTAAATTAACTTAACTGCAGGTGGCGGCCACCCCACGCCAAATGTACGGCTGCCGTTCGTCCTTCACGTGCCTTCGAAACTCCACATGGAATTCCGAGGCGGGAACCTGGTGGGGAGAGGGGACCAATAACATTTTCAGGGTGGGAGGGGTGGGGGAGTGGGGAAATCACTTTTTATTGGATGTGGGATGGTGGGAAGGGGTTGAAGGGCAAAAGTTAGACGGTTATGGGGGGAAAGTTTGGTAAATGTTGGTCATATCAGGCAGTGAAATGACCATGGGGGGGGGGGGGGGTTGGAAAAGGACCTCCATATTTTTATTATCTGTTTAATAAAAATTACGATCACTTTGCCTTTAAAAATTAAAACTTAATTTAAGGGCTTAAAACCCTTTAAAAATGGCCCGGCACCTGTGTGGTGGCGCTGGATGCCGTTGCTGGTGACGCTTCAGCCGCCCCCTCTTTATCATCGGGGGAGGCCCACTCCGCCCCCCTCTATTTAAATGAGACTCCGTGTGTAATATCGTGGGGGCTCAGGGATGCGCATCCGCTTGGGATGCATGCTGCCATCAGAGTGTGCCACTGCAAATTGCGGCGCACTCATAAAATTCAGCCCCATATTTTCTGGATTATTAGTCCAGGCCTCTGGATTACTAGTCCAGTAAGATAACCACTACCTCCCATATCCCTCGGTTAATTACCTTAAGAGGCAAGGTTTCATGTTCTGTGTGCGTTTAGCTACCTATTAGCCCAGCTTTTTCATTATTAGTTTGCCTTGGGATAATTTTTGTGACTGAATACCAATGCCTTGGCATTATAAAATGTGCTAAAGATCCAGTTAAATAATATCTGTTTATTGGTTCTTCACTTTTAAAGGTATCTAGAAATGACACTGACTTCACTGGGTTTATTCAGCTGATGTGAGGCTGTTAGAAACTAGAATTCCTGTGCCGTCATGCCAGTTATAATGAGCAATAGACATAAAGGAGGTTCAAATCTATTTAAATCATTACAGCAAAATTTACAAAAGTCTAAAGAAAAGGTACAAATTTTAAGGGTAAAATGGGTGGACATTTTATTTTCGAACAAAATAGCATCCAACCTTTTTAAGTTATAGTGAGATGCTCCTATTAACTTAAAGTGGAAGGAAATCCCATCACTGTTTTGGAAGAAATATATGTATTTAATACCTGTTACTAAAGTTAAATAATTTTCCTGTTTCACAGGGCCCAGCCATTTTAGGAGCCATCCTTTGAGCTCATGTCAATATTGGAGACAGGTTGCCTGTGTCCCAAATGGCTCTGTCATTTTAATGATAATGAGAAGGACAGAGTTGCCTAGAAGCCAATCTGGAACCACCTAACCCCAAAAGAAAATTCTACCAGCTGGGTTTTGCTGTAGAGAGGTTTCCAGGGTCAAATTGTTCTATTTCAGGTCAGGATATGGTCTGAATGTCCAGTTTCCATTGAAATGAGAGGAGCCACTCCAACTGGAGATATAAAAATTGGGTTCTGAGGATTTTTAAAATTTATTTTGTGGGATGTGGGTGTCAGTGGCTAGGCCTGCATTTATTGCCCATCCCTAATTTGCCCTTGAACTGGGTGGCTTGCTAGGCTATTTCAGAGGGCACTTTTTTTAAGAGTCAACCACATTGCTGCGGTTCTGGAGTCGCATGTAGGCCAGACCAGATAAGGACAGCAGATTTCCTTCCTGAAAGGAGATTAGTGAATCAGATGGGGTTTTACAGCAATCAACACTGGTTTTATGGTCATCATTAGACTAGCTTTTTTAATTCTAGATTAATTAATTGAATTCAAATTTCACCATCTGCCATGGTGGGATTTGAACCGATGTCCCCAGAGCATTAGCATGGGCTCTGTATTACTAGTGTTGTGACATTACAACTACACCACTGCCTCTCCCATGTTGGAGGAATCAATGACTCTACTTGATATTAATGATTTAAGATGCAAAGTGCCTCAAACAATTGCCACAAATAGTTTTTTGATCAAGGCTTGAGTTAATGAATGATCAGGGGTCACTGGTATCATGATCAGTGCTGGATTCTCCCAAGTTCTATGCCTTTGTTTTCCGACTTTTTCAGGTAGTCATCTGCATTTCCAGCACGGTTGATTCCTATGTATCCCCAAGATCTACTAATCCTAATCACACATCCATTTGGAAAGTAGATCCCACATCAGAGCATTTTGAACTGATACTGCATGTGTGTACATGCTTGTACAGCTGCCTTCATCTTAGATTTCCTGTTGTCCACAGTGAACGTCAGTGTAACTATTGTCTGCAGAGCATGTATTTGGGGGAGACTGATGTGTATATCAAAGAGGATGATAATTCAAATCAAATAGGGTACTTTACATATTTCCAGTCTCTGATCTGCCACACTTTGCAGCAAATCAAAAACACTCTAGACTTGTTCCAACACTTATTTTAGAGACATACCCCCAACTATTTTGCCCATCTGCTTCTTTGGTTCTATAATTCCTCTCCAATTGTTTTTTTATCAGTAAAAATGCTATGTCCTCTGAGTCAACGAAGTCTTCATATTATTATTTAATTTCAACAAACTCAAATTGAAACTAAAAGTGTTTGCACCTGTGAAAGTGAATAAGTAAGGCTTTGCTGAACTTTCTGTGACACTGAATTGCTTCTCTCTTTTCGTATTTTGACTTGGATATTTTTGAATAAACACTCAGAAATATTTAAAAATAAACTGAAGACAAAAGTCCTGAAATAGTGTGCTTTCCTGAAGTTTCTTCGCGTGCTCTTTTCAGACAGTCTTAACCTATGAAACCCACCAGTGTCTCTATTTTAAACTCGCTAGTGCCTCTACTAAGATAGCAGGAAGAGGAATTTCAGATGAACATGTTAATTGTTCTTCCATTTCCACTTGTGCTCAACAGCGTAAACACAGGGCCAAAGACTACGAACAATTCATGGGAATCGACAGGATGAAAGAATGCATGATCTCCTTAAATCAATGGAATCTACTGTGCTTGGGGGAAAAAAAACAATATGGAGTAGAGCTTAGCTTTGTGCAATAGTGTAATACCATTGAACGCAATGAAAATAAAGGCCTCGATATTAATCCCCCCGCAACGGATAGGCGTGGGTCGATGGGGGAGGTGATGTTAGAAAGTGAAATATGTGCGAAATAACTATAACCCGCCACAGATGCACAAACCACCCTAAAAAAGGATCCAGAAAATCAGTGAAAGGGAGGTGGGGAGCTGTTGGATACATAAGGAAATCCAGGTGAAGCAGCGATTTACTTGTACTTCCTTCAATTTAGCATATGTATTCGCTGCTCACAATGTGGTCTCCTCTACATTGGGGAGAACAAACGTAGATTGGGTGACCACTTTGTGGAACACCTCCACTCAGTCTGAAAGCATGACCTTGAGCTTCCCATTTCAACACCCCCCCGCCCCCCCACCCACCCCCGCGCCCACCCCCGCTCTCATGCCCACATTTCTGTCCTTGGCCTGCTGCAGTGTTTGAGTGAACATCAAAGCAAGCTCCAGGAGTAGCATCTCATCTTTCAAATAGGCATTCAACAGTCTTGCGGATTCAACATTGAGTTCAATAATTTCAGAGCATGACTGGCCTTTTTTCTATTTTTCATTTTTTTATTATTTTATTTCATTTTTTAACCATGTGCCTGTTTTTCATGTTTGTGCTTTTGGACAGAGCTGCTCATTACTCTGCCATTTACACTCTCACTGCACTAATGCTTTGTCTTTCACCACAAGCATTAACACTCTCTTTGCCTTAGTCCCATTACATCTTTGTTATTTAATTTCTCTTGCCCTCTGCCCTATTAAACACCTTCCCTTTTGTTCTCTTCCCCATCAACCACACACACACTCCCCTCACTACCACCTTCACTTGCTTAAAACCTAATTCTTTTCTGACCTTTGCCAGTTCTGATGAAAGGTCACAGACCTGAAACGTTAACTCTGCTTCTCTCTCCACAGATGCTGCCTGAGTATTTCCAGCACTTTCTGTTTTTATTTGATTTCCAGCATTTGCAGTATTTTGCTTTAATTCACAAGGAAAGTGCCTCTTTAGCACTCCCTGTGATCAGCCAGGAACAGCAGGGGTGCTTTCCACCAACCCCCTGAAGGAAGCCTTTGACCTCTCCCCACCCTAGCCTTCACACTATCACACATTCAAGGCTCTACCCCTACAAGTGAAAAACTATTTTCCCTATCGGGAGCTTATTAATTCCTCTTAACAACTAATCAAATCAAGAAAAAGCTTGGCTTTGAAATGTGCAATTTGTGGGAATGTGGTTTTTTTTTTAGTGGCTCTTCCACTGTAGAAAAGCTGCTCCCATTTTCCATTGAAAGAGGAATTTCACCACCTATGCTGATGCCATAGAAACCGACAAGAGGTAGGGGGATAAAAAGAGAAGCCATACAAGGATCAAAGTTGTTATTCAGTAGAGTAGCTTGAATAAACATGTGGAACATTTAAGTGAACTTTGGATTATTTGTTCTGTTTAGAGACTACCTTAGCACAAAGGCATTTTCCACCAGCTATATTAAACAGAACCCTAGTGTATAATCCATTGAGCCAGCTGATAACAGTCCAGTTATATTACAGCCAGGAAAACATTCTTAAACATTTATTAATGTATTGTAATGGATGTACTAAGAAGACACTCCAAGCACTAGGATGTACTAAGAACAGAATGTTATTGTTGCCATATGGAAGATGGAAAAAGGTCTTAGCAATTTGAGATTTTCATTTTCATTTTAATAACAATGTTTAAACCAAGGTGTGTGTTTGAGCCAAATAGATGCCTATCATTCTAACACACTTAGTGTAGGTGTGTTTTGATATTCCAATTGTCTTTCTAGAAAGATTAATTTTAAATTACCATTCCAATCTCTCTCCTTTTACATTAGTACCTTTATTAGTCCAATACGAATTTCTTCATTTATGGCAAATTACAAGCCTTGAGTTCAAGTTAGTCCTCCCATTTTTGTCTGCGTCTTTTTCTCTTATGAAGCCAGTTGATGCAGGTCAGGTAGAACACACCTGAAATGACATGAACTGAACCCAGAAATATTTCCGGGTTTAAGTCATTATTTCAGACCAAATCCTCCTCTGCTGCAAGCCCACATGGCCTTCAGCCCCAAAGGTGGTGTATTGTGCCTGAGGGGGAAAAACACTTTTTTTCCCCCCCCACCAGCTTCTTGCTGCCTGCACTCTCCAATTATGGGGGAGATGGTGGCGTAGTGGTATTGTCACTGGACTAGTAACCCAGAGACCCAGGGTATTGCTCTGGGGACATGGGTTCAAATCCCACCACAGCAGAAGGTGGAATTTGAATTCAATTAATAAATCTGGAATTAAAAGCTAGTCTAAAAATGGCCATGAAACCATTGTCAATTGTTGTAAAAACCCATCTGGTTCACTAATGTCCTTTAGGGAAGGAAATCTGCTGTCCTTACCTGGTCTGGCCTACATGTGACTCCAGACCCACAGCAATGTGGTTGACTCTTACATGCCCTCTGAAATGGCCTAGCAAGCCACTCAGTTGTATCAAACTGCTACAAAGACAATAAAAAGGAATGAAACCGGAAGGACCACCCGGCATCGATCTAGGCACCGGAAACGACAATGGCAAACCCAGCCCTGTCGACTATGCAAAGTCCTCCTTACTAACATCTGGGGGCTTGTGCCAAAGTTGGGAGAGCTGTCCCACAGACTAGTCAAGCAACAGCCTGACATAGTCATACTCATGGAATCATACCTTACAGACAATGTCCCAGACACTGCCATCACCATCCCCGGGTATGTCCTGTCCCACCAGCAGGACGGACCCACCAGAGGTGGTGGCACAGTGGTATACAGTAGGGAGGGAGTTGCCCTGGGAGTCCTCAACATCGACTCTGGACCCCATGAAATCTCATGGCATCAGATCAAACATGGACAAGGAAACCTCCAGCTGATAACCACCTACCGCCCTCCCTCAGCTGATGAGTCAGTACTCCTCCATGTTGAACAGCACTTGGAGGAAACACTGAGGGTGGCGAGGGCACAAAATGTACTCTGGGTGGGGAACTACAATGTCCATCACCAAGAGTGGCTCGGTAGCACCACTACTGACCAAGCTGGCCGAGTCCTAAAGAACATATCTGCTAGACTGGGTATGCGGCAGGTGGTGAGGGAACCAACAAGAGGGGAAAACATACTTGACCTCGTCCTCACCAATCTGCCTGCCGGAGATGCATCTGTCCATGATAGTATTGGTAGGAGTGACCACCGCACAGTCCTCATGGAGACGAAGTCCCGCCTTCACATTGAGGATACCCTCCATCGTGTTGTGTGGCACTACCACCGTGCTAATTGGGATAGATTTCAAACAGATCTAGCAATGCAAAACTGGAAAGCCATGAGGCGCTGTGGGCCATCAGCAGCAGCAGGATTGTACTCAACCACAATCTGTAATCTCATGGCCCGGCATATCCCCCAATCTACCATTACCATCAAGCCAGGAGACCAACCTTGGTTCAGTGAAGAGTGCAGGAGGGCATGCCAGGAGCAGCACCAGGCAGACCTCAAAATGAGGTGTCAACCTGGTGAAGCTACAACACAGGACTATCTATGTGTCAAACTGCGTAAGCAGTATGCGATAGTCAGAGCTAAATGATCCCATAACCAACGGATCAGATCTAAGCTCTGCAGTCCTTCCACATCCAGCCATGAAAGGTGGTGGACAATTAAACAACTAACTGGAGGAGGTGGCTCCACAAATATCCCCATCCTCAATGATGGGGGAGCCCAGCACATCAGTGCGAAAGATAAGGCTGAAGCATTTGCAACAATCTTCAGCCAGAAGTGCCGAGTTGATGATCCATCTCGGCCTTCTCCTGACGTCCCCAGCATCACAGATGCCAGACTTCGGCAAATTCGAGTCACGCCGCGTGATTTCAAGAAACGACAGAAGGCACTGGATACTGCAAAAGCTAGGGGCCCTGACAATATTCCAGCAATAGTGCTGAAGACCTGTGCTCCAGAATTTGCCGCGGCCCTAGGCAAGCTGTTCCAGTACAGCTACAACACTGGCATCTACCCTGCAATGTGGAAAATTGCCCAGGTATGTCCTGTACACAAAAAGCAGGACAAGTCCAACCCGGCCAATTACCACCCCATCAGCCTACTCTCAATCATCAGTAAAGTGATGGAAGGTGTCATCAACAGTGCCATCAAGCGGCACTTGTTTAGCAGTAACCTGCTCAGTGATGCTCAGTTTGGGTTCCGCCAGGGCCACTCAGCTCCTGACCTCATTACAGCCTTGGTTCAAACATGAACTCAAGAGCTGAACTCAAGAGGTGAGGTGAGAGTGACTGCCCTTGACATCAAGTCATCATTTGACCGAGTATGCCATCAAGGAGCCCTAGCAAAACTGAGGTCAATAGGAATCAGGGGGAAAACCCTCCGCTGGCTGGAGTCATATCTAGCATAAAGGAAGATGGTTGTGGTTGTTGGAGGTCAATCATCTGAGCTCCAGGACATCACTGCAGGAGTTCCTCAGGGTAGAGTCCTAGGCCCTACCATCTTCAGCTGCTTTATCAATGACCTTCCTTCAGTCATAAGGTCAGAAGTGGGGATGTTCGCTGATGATTGCACAATGTTCAGCACCATTCGTGACTCCTCAGATACTGAAGCAGTCCGTGTAGAAATGCAGCAAGACCTGGACAACATCCAGGCTTGGGCTGATAAGTGGCAAGTAACATTCGCGCCACACAAGTGCCAGGCAATGACCATCTCCAACAAGAGAGAATCTAACCATCTCCCCTTGACATTCAACGGCATTACCATCGCTGAATCCCCCACTATCAACGTCCTAGGGGCTAGAATTGACCAGAAACTGAACTGGAGTAGCCATTTAAATATCGTGGCTACAAGAGCAGGTCAGAGGCTAGGAATCCTGAGGCGAGTAACTCACCTCTTGATTCCCCAAAGCCTGTCCACCATCTACAAGGCACAAGTCAGAAGTGTGATGGAATACTCTCCACTTGCCTGGATGGGTGCAGCTCCAACAACACTCAAGAAGCTCGACAGCATCCAAAACAAAGCAGCCCGCTTGATTGGCACCCCATCTACAAACATTCACTCCCTCCACCACCGACGCACAGTGGCAGCAGTGTGTACCATCTACAAGATGCACTGCAGCAATGCACCAAGGCTCCTTCGACAGCACCTTCCAAACCCGTGACCTCTACCAACTAGAAGGACAACAGCAGCAAATGCATGGGAACACCACCACCTGCAAGTTCCCCTCCAAGCCACACACCATCCTGACTTGGAACTATATCACTGTTCCTTCACTGTCGCTGGGTCAAAATCCTGGAACTCCCTTCCTAACAGCACTGTGGGTATACCTACCCCAAATGGACTGCAGAATTTCAAGAAGGCAGCTCACCACCACCTTCTCAAGGGCAATTAGGGATAGGCAATAAATGCTGGCCTGGCCAGCGACGCCCACATCCCATGAATGAATTTTTAAAAAAAATCTGAACAGGGCACCCCTCTTCTGGGCACCCATCTAAATAGTTACCAGTTCCGAAGAAGGGTCACTGACCCGAAACGTTAACTCTGCTTCTCTTTCCACAGATGCTGCCAGACCTGCTGAGTGAATCCAGCATTTCTTGTTTTTGTTTCAGATTTCCAGCATCCGCAGTATTTTGCTTTTATTAAATAGTTACCTACTTGTCTATGTGACAAGAAACTGGGACAGAAGGGCTCTTTACACTTGCTGGAGCATAACATTTCATGTGATTGTTCAGAATCTTTGCATTGACTAAGGAGGTGGTGAGTACAGACCAGCAAAGCTCCAGGATCAATCTCTGACTTGGGCTGAGTTCACTGTTCTTAGCTAAATTCTTAGCTAATCTTTAAAATTACCAAAATATTTCACCCCATTGGTCCTGCAACCTCTTGGCTAGAAACGATTGCAATGGTCTGGTAGGGTTGCAATGAAATATTTTGAAAATACTGTCCAATTTTTTTTTTTTTGCATGAGAAGCTCTTGAGATGGCCCTGCCTCAGAAATCATATGAAAATGGTGCTCCTGACATTTAGAGGAAGGCACTTAACTGCAAAAGAAGATCACAATTCAAGTACATAATTCAGTACTATTTACCTCATTTCCCCCACCCTCTCTGGCCCCCATCTCCAAATCAATCAAAATGGTGGACTGTTCACTAATAGCAATGGCCTGTGAAATATGGTGGCCTTTGAAGATAATTGCTTAATGTTGCTATATATATGTTATATTATTCAGCACAAAGGTCAAATTTAAAATATATCCCAAAGGAGCGTATTTCATAAATGATACAATTCCAATAAAAATACAATGGGGGAGACCAGTATTGCAACACACAAACATTATTGTGACTTGTGGCATTCTGTTCATGCAATGAAATTACATTTCACAAAGATTGGAAGACAAATTAAAGAAATTAATAATCTGCCTGTCGTGTGGGCGGGGTAGGCCTGATTCTTCACTGAGTCACTAACCGTCTGCCTGAGCAGCTAACACTAATAAGAAAAAGTATTCATATTTTCAGGGTGCAGTATGCATGACTTATTGATATCCCTTATGAGATATACTGTCCCACCCTTTTAAAGCTGAGAAGACAAATTCCTAACCAGATCAATAAATTTTGCAGTGTACATTTGGCCGCAGCTGTTTGGAGCTGATTACGTTTTGGCTATATGTAGAACATCAAGATTTATAGGAGCATGCAGGAAGATGTGTAGAAATAAAGATCACTGAGCACTTAATGATAACGAAATGAGAAATGGTAGCAAACAGAAGTTTAAAAGGGGAACAAAGGGTTGAGGAATTACCCAGTAGAACACAGAGTGGCCAGTTAATTACATTGAGAAACTGAGCTTGTATGATAGTTCAGCTGGGACTTCTAATTTAAGTCAGAAGGTGGAATAAAGCAGAACATCATCAGGGCCTGAAGATTAAGTGCGAGAGAGAACACCAGCTAAGTGACAAAGATGTGGGGCAGAGGTGAATTCTGACTTTAGTTTGAGATATTCTCAATTTTTAACTATATGCTTGAGAAAACTCTTATTTAGTTACAAATCTAGTGGAAATGCTCTTTTACAGAATATAGACTGGTTTATTTGTATGTTTATATGCACATATTCACTTTAAAAGTCCAACTTAAATCCAATATGCAATCATACGATACACGTCAGAAAAATGAACCTATGTCCATTTAAATACATGCCATTCATGTATATTTAGATTACAAGTTACGTGTAACAGGAAATTCACCATGGAAAGACAACTGTCAGTTTACAGAACGCCTCTGATATCTGTAATTTAAAATCAGTTTGAACATTAAAGTGAAAAATCTGATTTATGAGTATTAAAAATGACTAAATCCATAGATTCGTGACACGGATTATTCAATGATTTTTTCAGTGGCATTTCATCCAGTGGGACAATGCATCATTTTCTCAAGGAGGAAGATCCTTCCCCTCCCCCACCACGCTTATAGTGGCTTCAGACATAGACATGCCATTGAATGTCTGATAGCTTATGCAAAGTAACACTTGGCATGTAAAGAGCTGATTGACATATTTGCAAAGAACAGGGTTCTCCATATTAAACCTGCCACAACGGCCAGGGAGGGTCGGAGAGGGATAAAGAGTTAAGCACAGGGAACGCGTCCCGAACATGTTGCCTTTTTTTTGTGATGGTATCGGGCTGCCCGAGCATCCGAACAGGGAAAGACGGACACTTAATTAACATATTTAAATCAGTCTTCCGCAGTGTAATTGGGAGTTCAGTTTAAAATTTGCGACTGCTGCAAGAGTTTCCCAGGTGTCGGGAAACTCGGCAATGAAAGGTTGGAGGGAGCTCCTGGATCCTCAAGGAAAGTGCCTTTTACAGCACTTTTTGTGGGTCAAGAGGAGCAGGAAGTGCTCCCCGGCTCCTCAAGGAGGATCTCAGCCTCTCCCAGCCCTGATTGCTAGTCTCCCCATTGTTCCAGCCTTTCGAACTTCCAATCTCACCGTCTTCTGCTCAGATCCGCTGTCAGTTCACAGACCGATAAGCATCTGCGACCAGTTCAAACAGGCCTTGGGAGCCAAAGTAAATCATGGCAAGAGCGAGGACATGTTCTTGGGAAGTGGGACGACTGATCCTTTGTCCCCTTCACTGTCCGGTCAGACTACCTAAAGCTGCTGGGATTATGGTTCAGAGGGGCCGGGGTGTGCGCCAAAACTGGAAGGAGCTTATAGCCATGGTGAAACAGAAACTAGGCATGTGGGAGCGAAGCTCCCTCTCCATTGTGGGTAAGAACCTGGTCATCGGGTGAGAGGCGCTCTTGGTATTGCTGTACGTGGCACAGGTCTGGCCCATCCCCACTCCTGTGCCCTGGCGGTCACCCGAGGCATCTTCCGCTTTATTTGGAGATCAAAAATGGACCATGTCTGAAGGGACACGATGTTCAAACCTCTAGATAAAGGGGGAAAAAGCGTACCCATCGTCCCCTTCATCCTGATAGCCACCTCTGTTTGTGGCTGCATCAAGCTGTGTGTAGACCTCTAGTACACAAACACCAACTGTCACTACGTGCTAAGGTTCTATCTGTACCCGATGTTACGAAGGATGGGTCTGGCCATGTTGCCGTGGAATGCTCCATTCATTGTCCCGTACCACCTGTCCCTCATGGAAAAGTATGTACAAAAAAACACCTTTGACCACAAGTCCATCAGGCAGTCGTACACACATAGCATCCTCAAGGCCCAGTGGGAAAAGGAGATGGTGGATCTTGTCAGATGGCTCCCCGAGATGACTGTCAAACTCATTTGGCAGAACGCCTCATTGCCAGAACTTTCAAACAATCATCAAGACGTAGTTTGGCTGGTGGTGAGAAGGGCCCTCCCCGTCAGATCCTCCCGCACGCCTGTAGTCTCACTACCTCCGCAAGCTGCCCTCGAGACAGCTGCAGTGGGGAAGAGACCATCACCCACCTCCTTCTCGAATGTGCCTTTGCAAAGCAATTCTAGAAAGATATGCAGTGGTTTTTGTTAAGCTTCATCCCGAGCAGCTCCATAATGCAGGACTCAGTGCTCTACAGGCTGTTCCCAGGGACGCACACCGAACTAAACATCAACTGCTGCTGGAGGACCATCTTTGTTCTGTCCAAAACTTGTTGGTCTTCCAGTGTAAAGAGTTGTCCACAACGCTTGGAAAGCTTGGGGCAGCTGCCACAAAGGCTCAATGGGAAACGGCCACTCTGTAAGGTCCTTCCACCATAGCATACCGAGGAGTTGGAAACTGTGTAAAACCCCTCGGGATGAATGCACCAGAGAATGTTTTTGGTATGTAATACAAATGTACATTGTATATATGACCTGAAATGGCAAGGGTAGTGAGGCACCTTGTGTACTGTATTGAAAGAAACTGATCTGCATTGCTCTTTATGAAATGTCCAATTTGAATTGTTTTGTAATGTATTTTTACAAATTTTATAAATAAAGTATATTTTTAGAAAAAAATATTTCAATCTCTCTCTCCCCATTCCCGATTGCAGTTTCTCTTCCCCTCCCACGGATTGGGGGTGGCTTTCTCCCCACCTCCTCAGGTGTGGCTGAGGAAAGTCCTGGACTTCCCTGGGAACCTGCATCCAGTCCACCTTCTTAAAGGGCCAGTACACCTGCCAAAAGTGGAAGAAGGTTCCATTACAGGCCTTCCAAAGCAAGAATTAATCTTGGACTGCATCAATTACAGTAAAAAGACTGGCCAATAGCTTCATTGGGAGCTGCAAAGTGGAGTTGCTCTGTGTCTGAGCAGGGTTGGAATAGCAGGATGGCGTTGATACACCCTCAGAGGCAGCAGTGCCCCAGCCTGAGTATGGCAATGGCCTGATGCCGGTAATTTGGGGAGGGGCAGGGGGATCAGTGGCCATGGACATGAGCAAAATTTTGTTCAGCTCTGCCATACTTGCAGACCCCTGCCCCCTTCCCCACACCCCTCCACCCCCGCTGGAGTTTTGAGGCTGTTCATTCCAATACCTGTTTTTAAATTTACTTTTTATTTATTTAAATTTCTGCTTGCTGGTCCTATTATAGAATCATACAGCACATCGCCTTCTCTTCAGATAATTATCCAATTCTCTTTTGAAAGCCACATTTGAATCTGCCTCCACCAGTCTCTCAGACAGTGCATTACAGATACTAACTATTTGCTGCTTACCTTTATATACTATAATATAAAAGATAATATTCTGGTGTTTCCCTTCTTTATCTCATTTCTTATTTTTTACACCAAGATAAGATGCCCCTTTAACCACCTTCTCTCTAAACTGGAGACAAATCTCTTTTCATAAGTTATGCTGTTATTATTACTACTCCAACAAATAAATAATGTCTTTAACATAGAAAAATATCTGAATGCATGTCACAGATGCATAATGAAGAAACAGACACTGAGAAAGAAATATTAGAACCAAATTCATGGTCAAAGAAGTGGATTTTAAGTAGGATCTGAAGGAGAGACGTTGAGGTGGAATCGTTCTTATTCCATTCAAAATTAACAGTTTTCTAATGAGAGAAAACTGAAGAAAAACAATATTCATGACTAATGCTGTGTTTGTCACTTGATTGTTGCTTTACAATATTTATCTTTTATTAATGTTTTTTTTTCTATTTATATTTAATTCATAGGTTAATTTGGTGCCAATTTTCTCCCTCATCTTCCGAAAGCAACTAATACTTGGTGGAGATTTTACATTTAAGAAAACCCACACTCAGCCTTTAAAGAAATTATCCTTCTGACCCTAATGATAGTGTGCTTCAAGTATTTGCCTTTTCTGGCACTATCCTATGATGGCCACTTTTATCTCTGCCACTTATCTTTAATATTTTATTTAAAAGAATGGTTTTCTAATTAGACTTGAGCAATCAAACAACCCATTCCCCTGTACTAATATTTTAAAAAAGTCTGGTAGGAGGATCCTTAGCATTTTCTTTTTATAGTTAAATGGTTTTAGAGGTTTTAAACAAAACTGGTGTTTTGAAGGAGTTAATACATTGGCGCAGAAGTTGCTCTTGATTGAAGTTTTGGAGAATATTTATTGTTTGGAAGGAGAAGAACCAAGTATTGCTTTCACCATAACATTGGGGACAAGCAATGTTGTATTTTAACAGGATTTATATAGTTTCTATGTTCCGCATTTGCCAACAAATGAAAAAATGGTTTGCCAAACTTTATTTTGTGATGACAGTAGCCCTTTAAAACTATTCAGTGGGTTTCTTGCGGAATTTAGCATCTCTTTCAGCGTGGTATAAAATGACCATAGAATAACAAAAATGTCATATAATTTTATCCTCATGAACTTACAGCTGGGTCTAGATCTCAATATGATAGACTGTAGCAAAACAGTACCAGTAAGTTTGTTTTATAGATATTCAAATATTTTTAATATCTTTCACACATTTCTAATATGTCTTGGGTTCGACACAGAAGGTTGTGTGGATTGCTCCTGTTTGTTACTAGAATCCTATTCCACTTTTTACCTCTGCGGTAGTTCAAGTAAAATCTTAATAAGGATTAAAATCCAAGTACCTCAAACAACATTTTTGTGCTATAGAAAGTGGCTGAAGAGCTGCTATGTTAGTTACTAGTTTTATTTATAAATTTGGTGAATTGTTGAGTAAAGTGGCTTAATTTTAAGATTGTTTAATAATAGCACGTTTCAGTTGGGTTTACAAGAAAATGATCAGTGAATAGTGATTTGAAGGAGTTTTTTTCATAGCAATGATGGAAACTGGATATCAAACCATTATTGCTTTATCATTTTGTGATTTCGACTGTGAAAAGAGCTTCCTTTCAAGATTACCCTCTGGCCTTACAGTCTTATGGTAACCATTGAACTCAGTGGAGGTAATTAATGTTATAAATGCACTACACAAAACCTCATGCACAGCACAAAAAGGTTCTACTTCAGTGGATCCGGAAACCCGATATGGAAAACCATAGGGATTGCATGCACCTGTCAAAAGAACAGATGTCCTCTGGAAATCTGTTAACAGGGCTGTCATGAGTGTCCAGAACCAAAATCTATGAGGCTACTGTGGCATTTAGTTAAGACCTGCCTATATGCAGAAGGTCAGAACATTAGGGTACATAGTAAATAGCTCTATTGAATTACACATTTAAATGTAATGAAAGCACTGGCTCAGTGGGACAGTGCAGCAAGCTGAATACTAATTCAGGAAATTTAGATCCAGCTGACATGTGCATGCAGGCTTCCCCAAAGGCGAATTGCCAATGTTAATTAACTTATTGCACCTAACAGTGAACAGAGGGGAAGTTTTAACTAACAGAGAGGATTGCAAAATTGACAATGGTTCCTTATACATGAGCAATTCAGCTGACCATTGAGTGTTACGAGCAGCAACTGTGGTCTATAGTCACTATGTTGTACTTCTCGGCAAATTTAAAGTTTGTGGCCTGGGAGGATCAAAGTGGCAAAAATAGGAAAAATAAAGTAAGGCAAGAAATTGAGATAATGTGGAGTAAATACATTTCCTTTTCCAAAACAGTGTATGACATACTCCTACACTTGCAATTATCAGGGAGTTGCATAAGAACATACAAATTAGGACCAGGAGTAGGCCACTCGGCCCTGCGAGCCTGCTCCGCCATTCAATAAGTTCATGGCTGAACTGATTACTCCACATTTACACCTACCCCCGATAACCTTCCACTCCCTTTCGTATCAAGAATCTATCTACCTCTGCCTTAAAAATATTCAAAGACTCTGCTTCCACTGCCTTTTGAGGAAGAGAATTTCAAAGACTCATGACCCTCTGAGAGAAAAAAATCTCCTCATCTCTGTCTTAAATGGGTGACCCCTTATTTTTAAACAGTGACTCCTAGTTCAAGATTCTGACACAAGGAGAAACATCCTTTCCACATCCATCCTGTCAAGACCCCTCAGGATCTTATACGTTTCAATTAAATCGCCTCTTACGCTTCTAAATTCCAGCAGATACAAGCCTAGCCTGTTCAATCTTTCCTCATAAGACAGCCCACCCATTCCAGGTATTAGTCCAGTAAAACCTTCACTGTACTGCCTCCAATGCATTTACATCCTTCCTTAAATAAGGAGACCAATACTGTACACAATACTCCAGATGTGGTCTCACCAATGCCCTGTATAGCTGAAGCATAACCTCCCTACTTTAAGATTCAATTCCCCTCGCGATAAACGATAACATTCTATTAGCTTTCCTAATTACTTGCTGTACCTGCATACTAACCTTTTGCGATTCATGCACTAGGACACCCAGATCCCTCTGCATCTCAGAGCTCTGCAATCTCTCACCATTTAGATAATATGCTTCTTTTTTATTCTTCCTGCCAAAGTGGACAATTTCACTCTTTCCGACAACAACTTATATTTATATAGTGTCTTTAGTGTAGTTACATATCCCAGCATGTGTTACAGGAGCATTAACATAAACTTTCACACCAAGCCACATAAGGAGATATTAGGATAGGTGACCAAAAGCTTGGTCAGGGAGGTAGGTTTTAATGAGCGTCTTAAAGGAGCAGAGGGAGGTGGAGAGGTTTAGGGAGGGAGTTTCAGAGCTTAGGGAGTTGGCAGCAGAGGGCACAGTTGCAAATGAGGGGACAAAGGAAATCAGAGATGCACAAGAGGCCAGAATTAGAGGAGTGCAAGGATCTTAGAAGGTTGTAGGATTGAAAGAAGTTACAGAGATAAGGAGTGTTATGATCCTGTAGTTTTTTTTCTTTTCCGGGAAATATGCAGTGTGCCTTTAAGGCTATAATAGGATCAGTACTGCTTTAAGGCAGCAAGCTCCAGGGACTGTGATTCAAAGAGTGCATTTTGGTCGCCCCAGGACACAGCCACTCAGAAACTGAGGATCAAGAGATATATTATTGCCGATTGACATTTGAAACTAGCTGAAAACCTGGCTTTTTTAAAATTTTATTTTATTTTTATTTAGAGATACAGCACTGAAACAGGCCCTTCGGCCCACTGAGTCTGTGCTGACCAACAACCACCCATTTATACTAACCCTACAGTAATCCCATATTCCCTACCACCTACCTACACTAGGGGGAATTTACAACGGCCAATTTACCTATCACCTGCAAGTCTTTGGCTGTGGGAGGAAACCGGAGCACCCAGTGAAAACCCACGCAGACACGGAGAACTTGCAAACTCCGCACAGACAGTACCCAGAATCGAACCCGGGTCCCTGGAGCTGTGCGGCTGCGGTGCTAACCACTGCGCTACTGTGCCGCCCTTTTGAGACACATGCAGACTGTCTGCCTGCATATACTGAAGGAAAAGAGAGCTCTCTCTCAGTTTATTTAAACCTTATTTATTATACTCTCAGAATTCTGATGTCAAGCCAGGTTAATTTCTTAAAAGAAAATAACCAATTCCTTTAACTGCTGAACTGTAATTGCTGAATTCATCGCTGGAGAAGAAAAACATCACTTCAACTGCTGAATTAGACTACGGACTATTCTACTGTTGAAGAACCTTTTCTTTCCCATTGGACGGCTGTGAGGACTTCAAGCAACCTTGGAAATATGCAAGGACAATAATTATTTCTATTTTAAATGTTGTTTATATCTTAGTAGTGTTTTAGAATTTAGTTTTTCTAATTAAACAGTTAATTTGTTGATCTAAAGGCACCTGGTTTGGTTAGCCTTATTCGGGCGTTAATAGATGGGACAATTTAGCTGGGTCTTTCTTTAATTTGGAAAGTTTAAAAATGAAATGGGAGGCGATCTGTGGAGGGGCGGGACTGAATCAACAGTGCATTTCTCCCACCAAAATCAGAATTGTATATTTTGATCGGGGGCTTTGACTTGAGTGGTCGGTTGTAACAGGAGGGGCAAGGCAATGTAGAGATTTGAACACAAGGATGCAAATTTTAAAATCGAAGCATTACTGGAATGGAAGCCAATGTAGGTCAGCAAGCACAAGGGTGATGAATGAATGGGAATTGGTATGAGTCAGGATAGAGGTAGGATAGTTTTGGATGGATTCAGTTTTTCAGAGGGCCACAGTCAAAGACCAAGCTAATGTTCTTACAGAAAACATTTTATATTGTCCCTACTAAAATTTCTGATCATGATAGATAAAAAAAATTGTAATATCTTTAAATATTGCAACCACAGAAACTAATGACATTGGATATCAGGGACTTGGATACTCTAGAAAGCAGCTCTGCACCCTAATATCTTCTATCTTATATTCGTAGCTGGGGCTGACAGTTCAAGATGTTTAAAGGTTAGCATGACATCAACTCCAAAGCCTCTTCTATGATCAGCCATGATCTTATTGAATAGCAGAGCAGGTTTGAGGGGCTGTAGGCCTACTCCTGTTCCAATTTCTTATGTTCTTATATAATAGAGTTTTAGTAGCGGTCAGGATCTTTAAACATTGAGTAACTTATAACAACCACAGGAGGGACTGATGTGATGCTTAATGGGTAATGGGTGAATCTAAGGTTCATATATCAGCCAGAGAAGTAGACTAGATGTTGCTAAGTGTTATATTTGGGCAGCTAGTGATGATTGATCCTTGGATGAAATCCTGAGTGCCCAATTAAACTAGTGAATGCGAAAGACTTGTGAAGATGTATCACTTTGGGGGAAGTGTTCGGCCCTCTTTCATATACATGTGCTGTAGTTCCCACATTTTCATGTCAATTTTAAAAAGTATTTAATGATAAAACATGGATGAGTTCAACCTTGCGTCTTGACCTGATAGTTTGGGACAAGCTAAACAGCTGACTCTTGAATAAGAGGTGTCTTTTTTCATAGGAGAGGCTTTTGAGTTGATGTCATGCTAACCTTTAGACACGCTGTAGCGTCAGCCCCAGTTACAAATGTAAGATAGAAAGGGTATCAGATAGTGCAACAATGAGATCAGCCTGTAAGAAGAACTACATGCTTCTGGTGCAGTATGACACAGTAATTTAAGCTTCCACATTAATGCTTTTCCAGCAATACCTTCTAGTTATAAATCAGGAATTAATTGCATGTGAAGAAAATACCTCGACATTTTGTCCTATTCCATAAAATTAATTCTGTAATCAGTTTGATGGCATTCTGGTCAATATTTAACCCTCAAACAACATTAATAAAATAAATTATCTGGTCATTATCACATTGCTTTTTGTGGGAGCTTGCTGTGTGCAAATTGACTATTGTGTTTCCTACATCATGACAGTGACTGTACTTCAAAAGAATTTCATTGGCTGCAAAGGGCATCCTGATGTTGTGAATGGTGCTATATAAATACAAGTCTTTATTATTCTTTCGTTTCTTTTTTCCCCGATGCCTCTTATATTGTTGCTTTATGGGACTCCTTCTGGAGTTCCTCCTTAAGTAGGTGAGGGGTCTTGTCAAATTTCCACCTCAGTTTCACAGTTTCGTAATGAAACTCGATGTGACATTGCCACGTGGCGCTTCCCTAGAGTTCAGCCTCCAACTGAAAATCATTCAGAAGTTTGCTAACGTCTTACAGAAAACTGGAAATACACCATTTGTGGACTAGGTGGAATGATTAAAGCCTTGGAGGAAACAGGTTTCATTTGAGTGAATGATGTATATCCATATTATATGAGCAACATGGCAGGAGAGTGAAAGGAATTGGAACTGATTGCCCGGCTATGCTGAGTAGAGATGAGACACTGCTATAAAGGCAGAAGAGAGAGACTAGGTCACAGCTTTTTTTAAAAAATTCATTCATGGGATGTGGGCATCGCTGGCCAGGCCAGCATTTATTGTCCATCCCTAATTGCCCTTGAGAAGGTGGTGGTGAGCTGCCTTCTTGAACCGCTGCAGTCCATGTGGGGTAGGTACACCCACAGTGCTGTTAGGAAGGGAGTTCCAGGATTTTGACCCAGTGACAGTGAAGGAACAGTGATATAGTTCCAAGTCAGGATGGTATGTGATTTGGAGGGGAACTTGCAGGTGGTGGTGTTCCCATGTATTTGCTGCTCTTGTCCTTCTAGTTGGTAGAGGTCACGGGTTTGGAAGGTGCTGTCTGAGGAGCCTTGGTGCATTGCTGCAGTGCATCTTGTAGATGGTACACACTGCTGCCACTGTGCGTCGGTGGTGGAGGGAGTGAATGTTTGTAGATGGGGTGTCAATCAAGCGGGCTGCTTTGTCCTGGATGGTGTCGAGCTTCTTGAGTGTTGTTGGAGCTGCACCCATCCAGGCAAGTGGAGAGTATTCCATCACACTCCTGACTTGTGCCTTGTTGATGGTGGACAGGCTTTGGGGAGTCAGGAGGTGAGTTACTCGCCTCAGGATTCCTAGCCTCTGACCTGCTCTTGTAGCCACGGTATTTATATGGCTACTCCAGTTCAGTTTCTGGTCAATGGTAGCCCCTAGGATGTTGATAGTGGGGGATTCAGCAATGGTAATGCCGTTGAATGTCAAGGGGAGATGGTTAGATTCTCTCTTGTTGGAGATGGTCATTGCCTGGCACTTGTGTGGCGCGAATGTTACTTGCCATTTATCAGCCCAAGCCTGGATATTGTCCAGCTCGTGCTGCATTTCTACACGGACTGCTTCAGTATCTGAGGAGTCACGAATGGTGCAGAACATTGTGCAATCATCAGCGAACATCCCCACTTCTGACCTTATGATTGAAGGAAGGTCATTGATGAAGCAGCTGAAGATGGTAGGGCCCAGGACACTACCCTGAGGAACTCCTGCAGTGATGTCCTGGAGCTCAGATGATTGACCTCCAACAACCACAACCATCTTCCTTTGTGCTAGGTATGACTCCAGCCAGTGGAGGGTTTTCCCCCTGATTCCCATTGATCTCAGTTTTGTGAGGGCTCCTTGATGCCATACTCGTTCAAATGCTGCCTTGATGTCAAGGGCAGTCACTCTCTCCTCACCTCTTGAATTCAGCTCTTTTGTCTATGTTTGAACCAAGGCTGTAATGAGGTCAGGAGCTGAGTGGCCCTGACGGAACCCACACTGAGCGTCACTGAGCAGGTTGTTGCTAAGCAAGTGCCGCTTGATGGCACTGTTGATGACACCTTCCATCACTTTACTGATGATTGAGAGTAGGCTAATGGGGCGGTAATTGGCCGGGTTGGATTTGTCCTGCTTTTTGTGTACAGAACATATCTGGGCAATTTTCCACATTGCAGGGTAGATGCCAGTGTTGTTGCTGTACTGGAACAGCTTGGCTAGGGGCGCGGCAAGTTGTGGAGCACAGGTCTTCAGTACTATTGCCGGAATATTGTCAGGGCCCCTAGCTTTTGCAGTATCCAGTGCCTTCTGTCATTTCTTGATATCACGTGGAGTGAATCGAATTGGCTGAAGTCTGGCATCTGTGATGCTGGGGACTTCAGGAGGAGGCCGAGATGGATAATCAACTACTGCTCATATTGGCTTTGATGACATCTCAGCCATGGTTAGCACATATTGAGGGATACAAATGGAGCAAAATTACCCTTTCTTTCTCTCTCTCTCTCTCTCTCTATATATATATATATAGATATAAGCTGTGCTATGCCCAGCCAAATTATAGTATGCTACATTCCTTATAGCAACCAGCCACATCATAGGCTAATGGCCATGACCTCATTTTTTTAATATATTCTTCCATGGGTTGTGGGCATCTCTGGCAAGCCCAACATATGTTGCCCATCACTAATTTGCCCTTGAACTGAGTGGCTTGCTAGGCCATTTCAGAGAACAGTTAAGAGTCAACCATGTTGCTGTGTGTCTGGAGTGACATGTCGGCCAGACCAGGTGAGGATGGCAAATTTCCTTCCCTGAAAGACATCAGTGAACCACATGACTTTTTTTATGACAATCGTGATAGTTTCATGACACCATTGCTGAGACTAGCATTCAATTCCAGTTTTTTATCAATTAATTGAATGTAAATTCCACCAGCTGCCTGGGCCTCTGGATTACTAGTTCAGCATCTCCCCACAAAATAAACCCCCTTCTTCCTCTCATACTTTGAAAATTGCATTATAGGACCTTACAGAGAAGTTGAACATCACTTTAAAGAATCCTGATTTCTACAAGTTTCAGTTCCTGAAACATATTGCATTCCTATAATATGCTGTGATAACTAGATGGAAAGACTGAAGTAAATATTTCCCCTAAAATTTCTGACAAATTGCCATCTTGTTTATACACACACACACACACACACGATTTTGTCAGTCAAGGCATTTTATATCAACAGTGACTAGGAACTCTACCAGAATCTGAAGAAAGGAAAGGCAGGCAATTAAAACCACTTGGGGGACTGAGCTGCTGAGATGCCGCTCTCTTGCCATAGGTCCTGATTTTGCCCTGCTTGTCTGAGCAGGCAGGAAGAACAACTGCTGGAACCTAGGGAGTCCTTCTTTAAATATACAGATATGCCATTTTAAGCATGTGTGGCTTTCCTGGCGGGTCAACCTAGTGGGATGCATAGCTGGGGCCAGAAGAGACACAGAGCAGTCAGTTTTGTAAATAATATTTTTATCCCTACCCCGTGTTCCCCCCACCCCCTCCCACCCTTACCCCACATCCTTTGCCCCCCACCCCCTCCCCCAGTCACCCACCCCGATCATGAGGCCCTCCGGAAAACCCTTCCTTGCTACTTACCCGAGCATCAGGAACTGTTCCATGAGCCCCTGGCAGTGACCTCCTGCCACCCAACATGCCTGCCCCACCAGCCAGCTGCCACTTACTGCTAGTTTCAGGCAGGTAACTGACTAATAGCATGAGTTAAAACCTCCAAGGCCACACGGTGCCGAGGTCAAGACAGTTTGTCGCCGACTTTGACCCCTATCTGCCTGATTTCAGATCAAGTTAAAATTGGGGCTGAACATACATATACACATCAGTGGTTGGGAAACTATTGGAAAACATTCTGAGGGACAGGATTATTCTGCACTTGGAGAGACAGGGATTAATCAGGGATAGTCAGCATGGCTTTGTCGGGGGAAATTGTGTCTAACGAACTTGATTGAATTTTTTGAGGCGGTGACTAGATGTGTAGATGAGGGTAAAGCAGTTGATGTAGTCTACATGAACTTTAGTAAGGCTTTTGATAAGGTCCCACGTGGGAGATTGGTTAAGAAGGTAACAGCCCATGAGATCCGGGGCAATTTGGAAAATTGGATCCAAAATTGGCTTAGTGGCAGGAGACAGAGGGTAACGGTCGAGGGTTGTTTTTGCGAGTCAAAGCCTGTGACCAGTGGTGTACCACAGGGATCGGTGCTGGGACCCCTGCTTTTTGTAGTGTACATTAATGATTTAGACGTGAATATAGGAGGTATGATCAGCAAGTTCGCAGATGACATGAAAATTGGTGGTGTCATAAATAGTGAGGGGGAAAGCCTTAGATTACAGGATAATATAGATGGGTTGGTAAGGTGGGCAGAGCAGTGGCAAATGGAATTTAATCCTGAGAAGTGTGAGGTGATGCATTTTGGGAGGACTAACAAGGCATGGGAATATACAATGGATGGTAGGACCCTAGGAAGTGCAGAAAGTCAGAGGGAACTTGGTGTACTTGTCCATAGATCACTGAAGGCAGCAACACAGGTAGAAAAGGTGGTTAGGAAGGCATATGTGATACTTGCCTTTATTAGCCGAGGCATAGAATATAAGAGCAGGGAGGTTATGATGGAGCTGTATAAAACGCTAGTTAGGCCACAGCTGGAGTACTGTGTACAGCTCTGGTCACCACACTATAAGAAGGATATGATTGCACTGGAGAGGGTGCAGACGAGATTCACCAGGATGTTGCCTGGGCCGGAGCATTTCAGCTATGAAGAGTGACTGAAAAGGTTAGGGTTGTTTTTCTTAGAGCAGAGAAGGCTGAGGGGGGACATGATTGAGGTATACAAAATTATGAGGGGCATTGATAGGTTAGATAGGAAGAGACTTTTTCCCTTAGCGGAGGAGTCAATAACCAGGGGGCATAGATTTAAGGTAAGGGGCAGGAGGTTTAGAGGGGATTTGAGGAAAACATTTTTCACCCAGAGGGTGATTGGAATCTGGAACACACTGCCTGAAGAGATGGTGGAGGCAGGAACCCTCACAACATTTAAGAAGTATTTAGATGAGCACTTGAAACGTCATAGCATACAAGGCTACGGGCCAAGTGCAGGAAAATGGATTAGAATAGTTAGGTGCTTGATGGCCTGCACAGACACGATGGGCCAAAGGGCCTTCTCCTGTGCTGCATAACTCTATGACTCTATGAGAGGGTGAGACCATTTGTAGCTTCTTTTTGTCAGCAGAGCAGAATAGGCAAACAACAAATCTCTCCAAATTAGTCCTTTTCCGCTACTTGCTTGATTTCATGGGAGAAATGGGTCTCTCTGGAACTGAGATTGAAAAAGAACCTACAGAATCACAGAAATGGTACAGCGTAGAATGAGGCCATTTAGCCCTTCGTATCTACACAGGCTTTCCTAATGAGCAATTCATCTAATGCCTTCTTCCCGTAACACTGCACATTCTTCCTTTCTATATAACAGTGTAATTCCCTATGTAATGCCTCGATTGAACCTGTCTCCACCACACTCTCAGGCAGTGCATCCAGACCTTAGCCACTCGCTGTGTGAAAGAGCTTTTCCTCATGTCACTTTTGCTTCTTTTACCAATTACTTTAAATCTGTGCCCTCTCATTCGCAATCCTTTCATGAGTGGGGACAGTTTTTCCATATCCAAGGTGTCCAGACCCCTCATGATTTTGAATACCTCTATCAAATCTCCTCTCTGCCTTCTCCAAGGAAAACAGTGCCAACTTCTCCAATCTATCTTCGTAAATGAAGTTCCTTATCCCTTGAACCATTCTCGTGGATCTTTTCTGCACTCTCCACAATGCTTTCACATCTTTCCTAAAGTGTGATTTCCAGAACTAGATGCAATACTCCAGCTGAGACCGAACTAGTGTCTTATACAAGTTCAACATAACCTCCTTGCTCTTGTACTCTATGCCCCTATTAATAAAGCCTAGAATACTGTATGCTTTATTAACTCAACCTGCCTGCCACCTTCAATGACTTATGCACACATACACCCAGGTCCCTCTGCTCCTGCATCCCCTTTAGAATTGTACCCTTTATTTTATATTGTCTCTCCATGTTCTTCAGACCAAACTGAATCAGTTCACATTTCTCTGCATTGAACTTCATTTGCTACTTGTCCACCCATTCCACCAACTTGTCAATGTCCTTTTGAAGTACTACACTATCCTCCACACAGTTCACAATTGTTCCAAGTTTTGTATCATCCACAAACTTTGAAATTGTGCTCTGTACACCAAGGTCTAGGTCATTAATATATATCAGGAAAAGCAAGGATCCCAACATTGACCCCTGGGGAACTCCACTACAAACATTCCTCCAGCCCAAAAAGCATCCATTAATCACTATGAACGATGAAAAATATACAAAGTGCTGGAATCACAGTTAGGTCTATTGGCATCTAAAAAGAAAAAGGAAATGTTTTCCTGTCTCCTTTCTTCAGTTGCTGCTCACTACCACCTCTCTTGATTCCACTGTCTCATTGGCTCCATTCTAATTTTGTTTTCAAATCCCTCCATGGCCTCACTCCTCCCTATCTCTGTAATCTCTGCCAGCCCTTCAACCTCTGAGATATCTGCGGTCCTTTAAATCTGGCCTCTTGAGCATCCCCGATTTTAATCACTCCACCACTGGCAGCCATACCTTCAGCTGCCAAGGCCCCAAACTCTGGAATTCCCTCTCAAAGCCTCTCCGCCTTACTACCTCTCTTTCTCCTTTAAGACACTCCTTAAAACCTACCTCTTTGACCAAGCTTTTGGTCACCTGCCTAATATCTCCTTATCTGGTTCGTTGTCAAATTTTGCTTCATAAGATTCCTGTGAAGTGCCTTGGGAGGTTTTAGTACATTATATGTACCATATAAATACAACTTGTTTTTGTTGTTTTTGGAGGCCTGTGTCGATATAAAATAACCTTTACTCTCAAGATCATACCCCATTTAAATGACAGTGGAGCTCCATAAAAGGTATAGTTTATTTTTATTAAACAGAAAGAAAAACTGCTTCAATAATCTTTGGAAAGCACCATTTTAAGTAGGGTTTTACAAACATGTAATAGGGGGTGATGTCTGAAATATTTTAATTCACACAGTCTTTCACAAGCAGTGAGCCAACAGTGTTTAAATATTTCTGCTCACTGTTTTAATCTCTTGACTCAGAGATTAACTTGATTCGGCCCTGGCAGGCTCTTTTTAAATAAATTTTCTTAGCATGATTGAAATCGCTGTACAAATCTGTACTATTTTAAGTTATGATCTTTAAATTGGTACATAACTGTTTATGGTAACAGCAGTTTTAATGCTGCTGGCTGGCGGACACAAATTCCTGTTTTGCTGAATAACCTTTCCAAAAGCCTAAGTATACACAAGAAGTAAACTATGAAAGTCTCATTGCAGTGGAGCTTCTCATGCCATTGACATGAATAAGCAGCAGTATTATTGGTTTCAGTGCACTGATCTGTATTGCAAATATATCCATATAATGTTTCAGGAGGCTGAGTCACTTGCTTTCTTTAAATCAGAGTTAAGGAGATGGTTCCTTTTTTAAGATGAATGATACATTTTGATGTGTTTTTCTTGGTTGGAATATACGATTATTTTGTGAAATGAAAAAAAATCATTATGGCCCATTTATCCCTTTTTGATAGATTATTTCCCATTTATGACAACCATCAATGTTTTAAGCCATTTTCAAATGAAAAACAGGCTCCTCACTGAGATTGGAGACAGTCGATATCAACCAATCAGATTAGATGGACTGTGGGACAATCAGATCAGTTGGGAATTGGGATTGTTGATCCTCAGAACCATATAGGTTGAAGAGCAGCACTAAATCAGATCAGTTGGAACCAATCAATCAGACCTTACTTTCTCCCATTTGTTGCGCACAAACTTGAGACAGAGAAATGAAAAATGATCTGATGATTCAGAGAGTCGAAGAATTATTTAGTCTCCAAATACATTATTTACAACACTTGCAATGAAATTTAAAAATAACCTTTTCATTTTCCTCAACAGCATTCTGGGATGTGCCATCTATTGTCTCGTGTAAAGGTTGTTATTTCTTCCAGGCTGGTTGAAGCTACATTTTTTTTAATGATGGTCCAAGGTATGAATGCGTTAACTGGCTTTATTTGGGCATTCTAGTGACTTGTTGCCAGAATCTGGAAATAAAATAGGGACTCGTATTAGAGTGATTTTTTTTTTAAACAAAGAAATTTGAAATACAGTAGGTTCCAAAATGTACCACATTTGTTGCCAGAAATTTCAGGCAGGTGAACGTACCACCTGACCCCTTCAAAGATAAATCTCATGTCTTCACCACTCACAATCCCCTTCAACAATTTCTAACTTTACCACACCTGTAATGCATGTATTGCGGTAAAAGTGAGCAATGCCATAAGGGTGTGCCTGCAGCTTAGGGTATGACAAGTTCCTGTCGCACTGCACTTTCAGTCTCACTCCTTGTCTTCACATGTCATATGGCATATATTCAGATCTGTTTTTGGACAGTCACGTTTTTGAGAGAAATTCCAGTTTTTTTTTTGTAGCTGTCAGCTTTTGCTAGTTTTCTAGGTTAGTATGCATACTTCACCTAACACCCCACCCCCTTCCCTCACCATATCCAATAATCTTCTTCCCTCCAAAAATACATGTAATTGCCTATTGTACACAATCTCAGCTGTTCCCACAAATCCCTGTGTGTAAGAAAAAAATGAATTCCACCAGAATTTTCTTTTCGTTAAATCCTAATTTTAACTAATATGCTCTGGTACTTGAACCCTTCACCAATCTCCTTGTACAATTTTTGTTAATTTCCTTCAAAGTCTTGAAAACTGCAATTCAATCATTTCAGAATCATTCGTGCCAAAAATTTAGGAAGATATGGTAAATCAAGGAGTAGACAAGGCAAGAGAGGAGGTATTAATGTGGGAAATAAACAGACTATGACAGGAAAGGAAAGAGTATACAAATATAAGAGTAAATCAACAGATAAGGCGAGAGGTTACAAAAATAATAAAAGGGCAAAACTAAAGGCTCTGTATCTGAATGTACATAGCATTCGAAGCAAAACAATGAACTGAGTGCACAAATAGAAATAAATAAGTACAATCTGATAGTCATTACAGAGGACATGGCTGCAAGATGACATGGATTGGGACCTGAATATTGAAGGGTACATGGCATTTAGGAAGGACAGGAAGCTAGGAAAAGGTGGACGGGTGGCTCTGCTAATTAATGATGGTATTAGCGCAATAGAGAGGGATGACCTAAGTTCAGGAAACCAGGATGCAGAAGCAGTTTGGGTAGACTTGAGAAATCATAAAGGCAAGAAGTCACTTGTGGAGTGGTGTACAGGCCACCTAATGTTAACCACACTGTAGGACAGGGTATAAAGGAAGAAATATGGCAGCTTGTCAGAAAGGTACGGCGATAATCATGGGGGATTTTAACCTACATATAGACTGGAAAAATCAGATGGGCAGAGGCAGTCTAGGTGAGGGGTACTTAGAATGTTTTTGGGATAATTTCTTGGAACAGAATGTACTGGAGCCAAGCAGAGAGCAGGCTATACTAGACCTGGTATTGTGCAACAAGATAGGATTAATGAATGACTTCATAGTTAAGGCAACCCCAGGTAGCAGCGATCATAATATGGATTGAATTTTACATTCAGTTTGAGGGAGAGAAGAGTGGGTCCAAGACCAGTATTTTAAACTTAAATAAGTGCAATTATGAGGGCATGCAAGCAGAGCTAGCTAAAGTAAACTGGCAAATTAGGTTAAGGGATAGGTCAATAGAGATGCAGTGGCAAACATTTCAGGGGATATTTCAGAATGCACAGAATAGATACATTTCAACTAGAAAGAAAAATTCCAAGGGGGGGACCCACCATCCGTGGTTAACTAAAACAGTTAAAGATAGTATCAAACTTAAAGAAAAAGCATATAATTGTGCAAAGATGGGTGGCAGGTCAGCAGATTGGACAGAATATAAAAAACAGCAAAGATTGAGTAAAAGATTGATAAGGAAGGTACAATTAGAGTATAAGAGAAAGCTAGCTAGAAATATAAAAATAGAGAGTAAGAGTTTCTAGAGATATTTAAAAAAGAAGAGTTAACAAAGTCAATATTGGTCCTATAGAATGTGAGTCTGGGGAATTAATAATGGATAATAAGGAGATGGCAGATGAATTGAACAGGTATTTTGCATCGGTCTTCACTATGGAAGATACAAGTAACATTCCAGAATTAGCTGTTAGTCAGGAAATGGAAGGGAGGGAGGAACTCAAGAAAATTACAATCACCAGGGCTATGGTACTGAATAAATTGTTGGAACTCCAGGCTGACATCCCCGGGTCCTGATAGACTTCATCCCACGTTGTTAAAAGAAGTGGCTAGTGAGATAGTTGATGCGTTAGTTTTAATATTCCAAAATTCCCTAGATTCAGGGAAGGTTCCGCTAGACTGGAAAATAACGAATATAACTCCTTTATTCAAAAAGGGAGGGAGACAGAAAGCAGGAAACTACAGGCCAGTTAGCTTAACATCTGTCTTAGGGAAAATGTTAGAAGCTATTATTAAAGACGTTCTAGCAGGGCATTTAGAAAAATTCAAGGTAATCAGGCAGAGTCAACATGATTTTGTTAAAGGGAAATCATGTTTAACCAATTTATTGGAGTTCTTTGAGGGAGTTACATGTGCTTGGATGAAAGGAAACCGGCGGATATATTGTATTTAGATTTCCAGAAGGCATTTGATAAGATGCCACATCAAAGGTTATTGCAAAAAATAAAAGCTCATGGTGTAGGGGATAACATATTGGCATGGATAGAAGATTGTCTAGCTAACAGGAAACAGAGAGTAGGTATAAATGGATCATTTTCTAGTTGGCAAGATGTAATGGGTGGTGTGCCTCAGTGATCTATGCTGGGGCCTCAACTTTTTACAATTTATATAAATGACTTAGATGAAGGGACCGAAGGTATGGTTGCTAAATTTGCTGATGACACAAAGATAGGTAGGAAAGTAGGTTGTGAAGAGGACATAAGGAGGCTACAAAGGGATACAGATAGGTTGAGTGAGTGGGCAAACATCTGGCAGATGGAGTATAATGTGGGAAAATGTGAAGTTGTCCATTTTGGCAGGAAGAATAACAAAGAAGCATATTATCTAAATGGTGAGAGATTGCAGAGCTCTGAGATGCAGAGGGATCTGCATGTCCTAGTGCATGAATCGCAAAAGGTTAGTATGTAGGTATATCACATAATTAGGAAAGCTAATAGAATATTATCGTTTATCGCGAGAGGAATTGAATACAAAAGTAGGGAGGTTATGCTTCAGTTATACAGGGCATTGGTGAGACCACATATGGAGAACTGTGTACAGTATTGGTCTCCTTATTTACTAGACTAATACCTGGAATGGGTGGGCTATCTTATGAGGAAAGATTGGACAGGCTAGGCTTGTATCCGCTGGAATTTAGAAGAGTAAGAGGTGACTTGATTGAAACATATAAGATCCTGAGGGGCCTACTCCTGCTCCTAATTCGTATGTTTGTAAAACCCTTAAACTTTACTCATATCATAAATTCCTTATGTTCCAAATCATATTTTTGCTCCATTCTGCACCCTATCAAGGGCATTAATATCCTGCCTGTGATTAATATCCAGAACTTCATACATCTATAAATGGGATCTATCCAATCCTTTGCACAGCACTGTTTAGATCCTCTCCTTCTACAATTAACCAATTGCAAATGTGACACTTCTGGTTTGGCATGATGGAGGTGGGTGCGGGGGTGGGGGGGAGGGGGGATAGTGGGGGTGTGTGCGTGGGGAACAGGGGAAGGGGGTGTTCCTAGTGATGGCTACTCTGGACCTAAGCCTTGCTTTCTTTGTTCTTTCAATAAATCTTCAAATTAGTCAATGCTGACATGGAATGTTTACTGACTCATGCCAAACTAATTTTAGGTCAGCAAAGAACATGATATCACTGCATTAATCTTTATGAAGTTTATTATGGAGTTCCTTTAGTTGCTTTGAAATTGGCTTGAATATAGAATGCCTGGAATTCTTCTATTGCTCTTTTCAAACCCACTTCTGCTTCTACCGATACGGATTTGCATCTCTTAAGAGACGATATCTGATTTTCTCTTTAGAATCATCATATAATAAAATTTTGAATACACACTTCTGAATGTATGCTTGTTTCTTTAAATCTTTTTTTGATCAAAGGTCCTAACCTCAAATTGAGTTGATGGATGATACATGAGCTCAGGACTTACTGATATAAATATGGTCCAGTTTATTTCAGTTACTGTTTCAGAATTCTAATGTTATTCTAGTTTAATTACCTTGGTTCAGAAAACTTTCCTTATGTAAAATTCTTGCTTCCTGTCTAGTGAAACTACTTTGCACATTTAGAGTCATTTACAGTCACTTACGGCAAAGAAGGAGACCATTCAGCCCATGGAGTCTATGCTGGGTCTCCACAGAGCAATCCAGTCAGTCCCACACCCCCACTCGTTCGCTTTAGCCCTGCAAGTTTATTTACTTCAAGTGGCCATCCAATCTCCTTTTGAAATTATTGATTGTCTCTGCTTCTACCACCCTTGTGGGCAGCGAGTTCCACCTGCTGTGCAAAAAAGTTCTTCCACATATTCGCCCTGCATCTTTTGCCCAAAACCTTCAATCTGTGTCCCCTAGTCCTTGTACCATTAGTTAATGGAAACAGTCTTTCCTTGTCTAACTTATCTAAGCCTGTCACAATCATGTACCCATCTATCAAAACTCTCCTCAATCTCCTTTGCTATAAGGAGAACAATCCCAACTTTTCCAACCTAACTGTGTAACTGAAATCCCCCATCTCTGGAATCATTCTGGGAAATCACCTCTGCTCCCTCTCAAGGACCCTCACATCCTTCCTGAAATGTGGTGACCAGAACTGGATGCAATACTCCAGTTGGGCCCTAACCAGAGTTTTAGAAAGGTTCAGCATAACTACCCTGCTTTTGTACTCAATGCCTCTACTTATGAACCCCAAGATCCCATATTCTTTGTTAACCACTCTCTCAATATGTCCTGCCACCTTCAAAGATTGATGCACATGCACCCCCAAGTCCCTCTGTTCCTGCACATTCTTTAGAACTGCGTCATCAAATATTGCCTCTCCTTGTCCCTTCTGCCAAAATGCATCACCTCACACTTGTATTAAATTCCATCTGCCAACTGCTAGCCTATCTCTGTCCTGTTGCAGGCGGTTCATATCATCCTGACTGTTTGCTGCACCTCCAAGTTTAGTGTCATTGGCAAATTTGAAATTCTACTCTGTATTCCAAGATCCAAGTCATTTATATATAGCAAAAAAAAGCAGTGGTCCTAGCACTGACCCTTGGGAAACACCACTGTCTACCATCCTCCTGTTTGAAATGCAACCATTTACCGTGACTCGCTGTTTTCTGTCCTTAAGTCAATTGTATATCCAAGCTGCCACTGACCCTCCTATTCCATGAGCCTCAGTTTTGTTAACCAGTATTTTATGTGGTTCTATTAAGTTATGTTTATAATTATGCATTTTTACTAAAAACTGGATTGATAAAGTATGCCTTGAAAAACTCAGTTGAAAGTGAAATGGTATAAAATGATGGTTCTGAATTATTCTGCTGATCAGAGACATCACTGTTGGAAATTGAACTATTTTCAATTTTTGGTAACCAATGACCCCAAACTCAATAAAGCACAAGTGAATATTGTTCTATTTTTTTACCAGTGTGTTTTTATTTTCTTTCCCTACCGAAGCAACATGTATGGTCCCTCTGAAGGAGATGACCAGTCTTGTGGCGTTTGATGCTGTGGAATCATATCCATTTGGAACTGTGTTGATATTTCATCAGCTTATTTCACATAGAACTCATATAGCCCACATAGAGATGTTCATCCATCAGCCCAAACAGCCCTCAAATCCAGGTCCCCTGAAATAAAAGCATAGCGCTGAAGCCCAATATGCGACCCACTCTCTAGGCTGGAATTTTAAAGGCGGTCGGGGTCCGGATCAGAGGTGGTTAGGTGGGCAAGTTGGCGCTGCCAACCTCCATGCTGGTTCGTCACCACGATCCCAATCCCGAGCCATTTTGGTGGGCAACCAATTAATGTTAATTACGGGGCCTATTAAGGCACTGTTCCCACACTGATTGGTATTTCCAAAAAAGCAATACGGGCAGCCCACATCAGCCTGAACGACTGGGCCACAGCTGCAGCTGCTGGGCATCCCTGGAGGGGTTTCCCCTTCAAGATCATGGCCAAACAGCTGTGGCAGTTTTAAAAATCAAAAAAAAAACTTACCTGGCCTATTCCCTCTCTCTCTCTCCATCTTCAGATTGGCAGCTCCCACTTTGGCCAGTGGGGCTGCCAATCACTGAGTGCTGGAGGGCCTCCCATTGGCCCACCAGCATCGGGAGCCTGCCCACAGTCCCTGAATGGACGGCAAGCCTGCTCCCTGACCTTTAATTGGCTGAGGATTTGAAAATCTCCATGGGCATGCTTAAAGCATACCTGGAACCAGCCCCCATTTCCTGTTCCTGACCCCAATTGAAAATTCAGCCCCTCCCTTCTGAAAACAGTCAATATATTCCTATTGTGTGTGCGTGTATACACGTGTAAATACAAACTTTATTGAATGCAGCAATATTACATGATTAAATATGATCATGTGAAAGCTATAATGGATAGCCGGATCCATTGCAGCGGAACTAATTACAAACTAAGAACTGTTTCTATTTTAAATTGTCTACCAACGTTCTCCAATGGATAAGTGCACTAATGGTTATTGAACAATATTGTTTTCCACAAAACACTGCACTATTATTGTCAGGAAAACCGAATTATTTTCAACAAAGCCTTATAACAGTTCATGTTACTACTTGTCATTTGTCAGCATTTGCCTTTTTTCAAATATGTAGGAAGGGCTAAGTGGATAAAGTAGGCAAGGAAAACTTTGTGATGATTATGTCTTAGGTCTAACACGTTGGGGATTTAGGTAACTTAAAGAAACTACATCTATGCTCTGTTCTTCCCTTGAAAAAATAAGACAACTGACTTTTCAAGCGGCTGTCATCCCACTATTGGCACGTTGCACTTTTCTGCTCCGTTATTACTTCCATTATTAACCAATGGATCTACTGAGGGGTCATGTGCTCATAACCCTGTTTCCAATATTTATCTGGTATTAATTCTTGTACATTTAACTTCACAATCATAACCTATATTTTCCACTAATGCTAAAATTTTGGTTTGAATCTTTAGGTAACACCTGGAAGCAAGGCATCCTTAGCTAATCTCTCTCCCGGTGACATCATTCTGGCTATTGATGGAGTAAGTACGGACGCTATGACACATGTTGATGCTCAGAATAGGATCAAGGCTGCCTCCAATCAGTTAAGCCTCAAGATTGACCGGTTAGTATAGCAGTAGTGCAATATTACATAGGAGAGGAGGAGCACAGTAAAAAACTGTTCAGTGTAATTACCATTTGGAATTACTCCTTTATTACTTCTCGCTCTTCTAGCAGAAGTAGTTATTTTGTGTCGTAACGCCTCTTGCTTTTGCAGCTCTGTGCATTTTAAATAAATGATTTGATATAAATATCTTCAGTAGTTTGTAATTGATGCCAAATAAGCCATTAACCTATCGAACTATGAAAAATAAAATGCAAATGTTGAGGTTTTGTCTACTTGTATCCCAGGCCTGAAACTAAGCTTTGGTCTCCTCAAGTCACTGAAGATGGCAAAGCAAATCCTTTCAAGATTAATTTAGAAGCTGAACCACAGGTAATTAATGCAGGAGGAAAGCTCAAACATTTCTGTTGTTTAACTGTATATTATTATGAGACATACTATTGCATAATTGTGGTAAGAAAGCTATGTTAAAACTGATAATTATTTGCAACGTACCTACTTAATTGCAATAAGATATGCTCACTAAGGAAGCCATAGGATCAAAAAACTTCAATTTCTTACTGTATGTCTAATTCACACATTTAAAAAAAATTAACCCTTTACAGATACTGCACTAAGTATAAAACCAAAAGATAAATAATTGCTGAGTCTTAGATTTTACACATCTTTAAGTACAAAAGGTTATTAGCTAGATAATAAATTTGGGAGGAAATAGTGCTCATTAAATAAGGAAGAAAGGAGAAAACAGGCTAGCCATTAATATCAGAAACCAGGACAACACTATTAGTCTTATTGCCGAAGCATTACTGATGAGTAATTGTACAACATTATTTCAATGTTAGGAACATAGGAACAGGAGTAGGACATTTAGCCTCTCAAGTCTGTTCCACCATTCAATTAGATCATAGCTGCTCTGTGATCTAACTCCATATACCCACTTTTGCTCCATATCTCTCTAATATGTTTAGATAACAAAAATCTATTAATCTTAGCTTTAAAATTAACAATTGATCTAGCATCAATTGGCATTTGCAGAAGAGTTCCAAACTTCTACCACCTTTTGTTTGTAGAAATGTTTCTTAATTTCACTCCTGAAAGGTCTGACTCTAATTTTTAGACTGTGGCTCCTAGTCCTAGACTCCCCAGCCAGAAGAAACAGTTTCTCTCCATCCACCCTATCTGTTCCTCTTAATATCTTGAAAACATCGAAAAAAATCACGCCTTAACCTTCCAAACTCCAGGCAATACAATTCTTGTTTTTGTAATCTCTCCTTGTAATTTAACCTTGGAGTTCAGGTATCATTCTGGTAAATCTATGCTGTACTCCCTCTAAGGCCAACATATCTTCCCTAAAGTGTGCTGCCCAGAACTGCTCGGACTACTTCTGGTGTGGTCTAACCAGGGCTTTGTATACTTGAAGTATGACTTCTACCCCCTTGTATTCTATCCCTCTAGATCCCATTCACTTAACCTATCAATATCTCATTGTAATTTTATGTTTCCGTCTACACTGCTTACAATGCCATTTATCTTTGGATAAATGCAAATTTGGATATATGGCTTTTTATCCTATCATTTAAATTGTTAATAATGACAGTGAATAGTTGAGGCCCCAACACAGATTCTTGTGGGATACCACTAGTCACATCCTGCCAATTAGAGTGCTTGTCCATTATCCCTACTCTCCTGTTGCTCAGCCGATTTCCTTACCAGGTCAATAATTTGCCTTCAAATCCATGAGCTTCAACTTTAGTTAGAAGTCTCTTATGAGGGATTTTATCAAATGCCTTCTGGAAGCCATATAAATAACATAAATAGACAGTCTCTGTCCACAACTTCAGTCACTTCCTCAAAAAATGTGGTCAGGTTTGTCAGACATGACCTACCTTTTACAAATCCATGCTGGCTCTCTCTGATTAATTGACAATTTTCAAGGCATTCAGTCACCTGTCCTTAATTATAGACTCTAGTAATTTCCTGACAACAGATGTTAGATTAACTGGTCCATAATTCCCTGGTTTCCCTCTTTCTCCTTCCTTAAATAGCGGAGTAACATGCAATTTTCCAATCCAAAGGAAGAGTTCTCAAGTCAAGAGAACTTTGGAAGATTATAGTTAGGGCATCTGTAATGTTCTCACCTACTTCCTTTACAATCCTGAGATGGAAACCATCTGGTCCTGGGGATTTGTCACTTTTTAGTGCCATTATTTTCTTCATTATTGTTATTTTGCTTACTTTAATTTTGGTGAATCTCTGTTCCTGATTCAGTATTAGTTTCTTGGGATATCTAATATGCTGACCTCTTCCTCTATTGTAAATACTAATGCTTCTCCGTCATAGCTTTATTTTCATTGACAATATCACCATTATCAGTTTTTAAGTGGCACACATTGCTCCCGACCAACCTCTTTTTCCGAATATAATTGTAAAATATTTCTGTGCTGACTAGGATATCCCTCACAAGTTTCTTTTCATAATCCTTTTTTTTTTAGCTCTTACTATCTATTTTGTCACTCTTTGTTGTTCTTTGTATTTTTCCTAGTCATCAGGATCTATGCTTTTTATTTTGCATTTTCATATGCTTTTTTTAGTTTCTGATTTTTAGTCTCTTTAGTTGTCCATGACTGTCGTTTTTGGCAAGTAAAGCTCTTGTCCTTGAGGGGTATAAACTGGTTCTGTATCACATTAAATTCTTTTGAACACCTTCCATGGATCGTCTGTCATTTTACCAATTAACAGATTTTCCCAGTTTACTGTGGACAGTCTCTGTCTCATCCCATTGAAGTCAGCCTTACCGAAATCTAGAATCCTATTAGCTATTTTGTGTTTCTCCCTTTCAAACATTACGCTGAACTTGATCATATTATGATCGCTATTAGATAAATGTTCACGTACCATTAGGCTGATAACTAAATCTGGCTCATTAATTATTACTAAATCTAATATGCACCTTTGTTGGTTCGAGGACATATTGCTACAGGAAACTATCCCGGACACACTCAAGAAATTCACTACTTTTCTGGCATCTAATAGTCTGCTTATCCCAATCTATATGAAAGTTAAAATCGCCCATTAATACCACTCTGCCTTTACTGCATGCTGGTCTAATTTCTGCATTTATACAATCTAGCACTTCAGAGCTGCTACCAGGGAGCCTATACACAACTCCCACTATAGTTTTAAATCCATTTCTATTTCTTAATTCAACCTATAAAATGTCCACTTCCTGCTTACCTCTTGTTATATCCTCTTTTACTATTGAAGTGATTTCATCCTTAATCACTAATGCTACTCCTGCCCCTCTACAATTTTCCCTGTGTTTCCTGTAAAGCTTGTAAACTTGGTATATTTAGTTCCCTGTCCTGACCATTTTGTAACCATTTCTCAGTAATGGCTGTCGTACCCCCCCCCCCCCCCCCCGCCCCCCCAAGTTGAATTTACACCTGCAATTCATTAAATTTTTTTCTTTATACTCTCTGCATTTGTATAAAGAATGCTTATTTGGGACACACACCCGAACCTGTCCTTCTGCTCTAATGTTTGACTCTTCCATCTCTTATTTCTCTCTCTTGGTTTAATTACTGTACATCTTTTAGTTTTCCCCATACCTGCAGTGCTTATAACACAATTTCTGACTGTTATTCTACTCTGTACCCTTACGGCTGTTTATGAACTATTTTGAAAACAAAGGTAGGAAATACTACCTTTTCCACCTGAGCCCTGTCACCCATTTACAAGTTTAAAGTCCTTGTGACCACCTTATTTATGCTTTCCACTAGGACCCTGGCCCCAGCCGAGTTCAGATGGCAGCCTTCAATGGTACTGTTCCTTTCTGTCCCAATACTGGTGTCAGTGTCCCATGAAATGGAACCCCACTTTCCCATTCTACTACTTCAGCCATGCATTCATCACCCTAATCTGCTTATCCCTATGCCAATTTGCACATTTCTTGGATAATAAACCAGAGATTGCAACCATTGAGATCCTGTTCTCTAATTTAGCTCATGATTCCTGTCACAATTTCTTGCCTACTTTTCCCAAAGTTGTTGGTCCCAAAATGGATCACAATGATGCTCCCCCTCCCTCTCCAATAACCTTTCCAGATGGTTCAAGATGTCCCTCACCCTGGCACCAGGCAGGCAACATAGCATGTGGGACTCTCAATCCTGCTTACAAAGGATGCTATCTGTCCCCCTAATTATTGAATCCCCTACAATTACCACATTATGCTTCTGCTCCTCAACCCCCCCTTTGGACATCTTTCTGCTCCAAGTTGCCATGATCTGCATTCTGATTGTCCTTCTGACATTCTTTATCCTTATTCTCACAAGCAGCAAGTATACTGTACCTGTTGGAGAGGATCAGATTCTGCAGATCCTCATTCCCTATCTCACCTGATTTCCCTTACTCTGCACACTATCAGTCACACCAATCCCATTATGAACATGCACCTATGAGTTGTGACCAAAGTCTGGAGCAACTGTCCAGATACTGCGGCCCCACCTCCCTTATGAGTTAAAGTGTCTCCAACCCGCGCTTCAGCTCAATGACCCTGAGCTGGAGAGATCTGAGACTGAGACATCTACTGCAGATGTGTTCACTCTGGACAGTCTCACTGTTCACAAGCTCCCACATACTGTAGTCCAGACACACAACCTGCTCTGCATATCTTAGTCTGGATTATTTATATTATTTGTATCTACTTTTTAGTTTGTTATAAGTTTGTTTCCTTTTTCTATGCATTAACTTGCACTAAGCACTAGAACCCTGGAAAATAATTGAAATGCTTCTTTTATTAGAGTACTATCTAAACTTGCCAGAAATAAATGTAAGACTTGTCCCTGATTTGATCTGAAGAAAATAAACACTCACCAGCTACTCATGATCAGCTCTTCCCTACTGCTGAAATCATTTTTATATGTTTATAACTCTCATCCAGCTACCTGCTCTCCCTAAAGGACATAAGAAATTGGAGCAGGAGTAGACCATATGGCCCCTCGAGCCTGCTCCCCATATCCCTTGATTCCTGAGAGACCAAAAACCTGTCTATTTCAACCTTAAATATACTTAGCCACAACCCTCTGGGGTAAACAATTTCAAAGATTCATAACCCTTTGAGTGAAGAAAATTTTCCTTAACTCAGTCCTCAACCTCTTATCCTGAGGCTGCGCCCTCGTGTTCTAGATACCCCAGCCAGGGGAAAAAACCTCTCAGTGTCTACCCTGTCAAGCCCCTTCAGAATCTTGTGTTTCAATGAGATCACCTCTCATTCTACTAAACTCTCATTCTTCTAAACTATAGGCCCAATCTACTCAGCCTCTCATCATAGGACAACCTTCTCATCCCAGGAAACAATCTAGCGAACCTTGGGACTTTCTGATTGGACACAAAGTGTATCGCTATAAATTTAATTGATTACAACTCTATGCAACGCAACCTGCCCTTTCCCTACCTCTCCATCTTCACCCTTATTCCCCCCAAACCCAGCCACCACCTCCCCGTTCCAAATCCACTGTGAAATAGGATGCGATTTTTGCATGGCAAGCTGACATGTTCAGAAGTGTTGTTACTGGAAGGCGCCAAGTGGTAATGAGGGAGTGTAACTCTGGGTCGAACCTGAAGGCCCCCCTCCCCAACCAAAAAAAGCCTTGGTAAAGATCTGGGAGCTGATCACCCTGTATTCACCCTCAACCAAGGATGTCAGTGGGATTGAGAAAACAATAAATACTTTAAAGCAGAAAATTATTTTCAAATCTTTACTTTGGGTTTCCAGCTCTGTTATGATGGTCTCTTCTATAAGTAGTGCCTTTGTGTTTGGGATGCCATAATACTAATACAGGCAACATCGAACTGTTGTGCAACGCAACCAGTTTTAATTCTTTACAGCCCCTACACCAGATTGGACTTATTTAATAGCATAATAATAGAATCATACGTTCTAAGTCGCTGGCCTCTGTGGTTAGATTTTGACTATATACAATAGTGTAAAACAGGTGATAGTGAATCTATAGCCCATTTATATCTTGCCCAATTTCTATTTCTGCTGACTTCAGTGGAAATAAAATGAGGAGTGATTTAAAACAGGCTGCCGATTTGATATACACTATTGCACAAAGTGAAAACCTACCGCGTGGATTTTGGCTGTGTGATTGGAAGGGTGGACAGCAGAGGTCAGTGATCCCTAATAATATAACTAACATACCAACCTACGCACTGTACACTCAGTCTCTGCTATACAATTTACCTTAAAGTAGATGGTGTGGAGAACCAAGGAGTTTTTATTTTCTACAGTTAGTCTATAATTCTGACTGATGGAGGGAAATTTATTTCCAGGGCACTACAAGGATAGGTGGGAAGTAATCTACTGTTGAGACTGTATCTTGTAAGCTAGGAATTACCGTCGGTGATCTTAGCAGATCAAAGCTTTTGCATCTTCTTGCGACATTCCTCTGTCCACTATTTTAACAGAAGCATTATTTGTCATTAAAAAACAGATGTAGGAGTATCACATGAACACATTAAATGTTCATCTGCTAAAATCACCAACAGTAATTTCTAAGCTCCTGATTTGGTGCAAATGCAAGAGCTGGAGGAACTATTTGCTTTGTTTGTCGCATTGTTTTGTGCTTACAAAAATATTATTAATCAGAAACAATGTTAAAAAGTTAATGGTTGTAAAAGAAATGATTGTTTGGTTTCTAGTTTTAATCTTGCTGTGAAGTTTTGAATAAGCTTAAATAGCATTACTGCAACTTCAAAAAGCCTACATACATTCGCTGACAACAGCTCTATTATCTTGATTACTGAACAATAAAACGGGATGAATAAGTAACTTTAAACCCAGTGATTAAGGTTCCCTTATGCAACATTATATTCATCGTAAAGCCTAGAGATTGCTGTTGGTGTGCTGTTTGAGGATTAACTGTGGGGAACTAAAGCGTTTTGGCAGAATTTACTAATGCCGGTTTGCACAGTGTTTTTGTTTTCGGTCTATGTGCAAACAGTGGGATTTTTCTCCCACACAGCTAGCCAACCAATAGAAAGGGAGCTGCACTAATCCTCTACATCAGCTGTGAACTGCAATTATGAGACACTGAAGCACATGAAATTGCAAGTATGAAGGAAAATTCAGCTAATTAGTCATAAAGTTGCTTTGGAATATGTCCCATGAAGAGAAAAGAACAGAGTTCTAAGTCCTTCTTTAAGATCTCAGAGGAAGTAGGCACACAATTTAAAACAGCCAGAAATGCCTGGTCACCAAGCCTGGGAAGATGAGGTGGAACACAAATGCCAGTGAGTCATCATAGTCTTCGATGGAACTGAATTATCATACAGGGCCTCTTCAGTACAGCGCCCAGTAAGGTTTACGAAAAAGGATGGGCCAAGATGATATGCGGCCATGAAACCACCATCCAGATATTGGCCGGAATTTTACCCACCCCCCCTCGGGCCCTTCCCGAGCTTCTCCCACCTCCACCGCCATTTTATGCGGGGCGGTGACAAAAAATGGCCAACCCGCCCCAGGCCAATCAAGGCCCTTAAGTCACCACCACCACCCCGCCACTACGGGGATTTTACCATTGGCAAGCAGGCAGCCCAGGTCTGAGAAAAGCCACCTGTTAAAAGTTGCCAGCTTTCTGACCGTCTTAGTGGGGGGAGTCCCCTCCTGATCAGGCACCTTGTGCCCAACAAAGGGGTGCCCCTGATGCCCCAACCACCACCAAAGCCCAACACGCCCCCATGCCCCCAATCGTCCACCGTTGCCTCGCTGGTTCCGACCAATCACCTCTAGCAAGGCCCTAAAAATGTACCTTTTCACCGGGCCATCCTTCCTCTTCTTCTCGAAGCTGGGTTGCAGTCCCAGCAGTGGCCACCAGCCCCGGTGGTGCTGCTGGGACTAAGAGATGCTGGCCCGTTGATTGGCTGGCAGCTCCATTAGGCGGGACTTCCTGCCTCAATGAGGTGAAAGTCCAGCCTCAGACCAATTAAGGGCCTGGGGACCGTAAAATGTGGACTGGATCCCCAGGCCAGGTGGAGGCGGGATCGCCACCGACTTTTCGGTCGGTGAATGGCTCCCGAGCAACGAGGCTAAAATTCCGGCCATGGTGTCTCCTCCCCCAGTAGGTAACAAACCTGAAGACAATTTAAAAAAAAATCTTTAGAAATTCTTTTTTGATGGCAGAAGTTAATCAGATGAGGTCCAAGAGATTGCAATAGCTCATGAGTACCACTAATCCCGGCACAACCCTACAGCTATCTTCTATAATTCAAGATATTCAGCTCTCTTTTGAATGACGACAGGAAACTCATACTTATCTTACACTGTATGTCAGACGAAACACTGGCATGTAACTTAACTCTTTGCTTTCATATTTAATACTTATGCCCTCTAGTTCTCAATCCCTTTCAATCACAAATGATCTATCCACCCAAAATCTATTCCCCACATCTTATTTAAAATCTTCAATCATATCTCCTCATGGAATCAGAGAATCCTAGAATTCTAGAAGTTTACAGCATGGAAGGAGGACATTCGGCTCATTGTGTCCATGCCGTCCGACAAGGTGCCATCCAGTCTAATCCCACTTTCCGGCTCTTGGTCCGTAGCCTTGTAGATTACGGCACTTCAAGTGCATATCCAAAACCTTTGAAAATATTATGGGAGTTTCTGCCTCCACCATCCTCTCAGGTAGTGAATTACAGATCCCCACCACCCTCTGAGTGAAAAGATTTCCCCTTGAATCCCCTCTAAACCTCCTACCTCTAACCCTAAATCTATGCCCCCTGGTTATGGACCCTTCAACCAAGGGGAATAGGACCTTCCTATCCCCTCTATCCAGACCGCTCATAATGTTATACACTTCGATTAGGTCTCCTCTGTTCCAAAGAAAACAACCCTATCCTATCCAATCTTTTTCCTCATAACTAAAATTCTCCAATCCAGGCAATATCCTCATAAATCTCCTCTGCACCCTCTCTAGTGCAATCACATCTTTTTCCTATAGTGCAGTGACCAGAACTGCACGCAGTACTCCAGCTGTGGCCGAACTAGTGTTTTATACATTTTCAGCATAACCTCCCAGCTCTTATAATCTATGCCTCGGCTAATAAAGGCAAGTATCCTATATGCCTTCTTGACCACCTTACCTACCTGTCCAGCCACCTTCAGGGATCTGTGGACATGGACTCCAAGATCACTCTGTTCCTTTACACTTCTCAGTATCCCACCATTTATTGTGTACAAAGTGACTCCTGACAATGCAGAGCATGCACAGAGTGATCGCGGATGTCATCAATGCATGCCAACATTTACCAGCTTGCCAGCATGACGTCACCACACAATGATGTCCTCACCCCTCAATAGCATCTCCATTCACTGGAACAGAACCCCGCTCCCTCCCATCATCCCTGCTTCAATCATCGCTTCTCCCCACTTGATCCCCACCACACCGCTGCCTTCCCTCAGTCACTCGCTCTCCCCCTCGGCCACTCGCTCCAGGCCTCCCCACTTCCCCCCTCTCAGCCATTCACTCCCACCTTCGACGCTTTCTTCCCCACCCTCCTCCCCACCGGCCGCTTCCCCTCCTCAGCTGCTCGCTCCAGACCTTGCCACTGCTTCCCCACCCCCTCCCCTCAGATGATAGTTCCCTGCTCCTCGCTCCCCCCTCCCCACCCCGCTCTCTGGCCGTTCGCTCCCCGCTTCCACCTTCCAGCCGCTAGCTCCAGGCTGCACCGCCTCCGTACTCTTGGCCACTCGCTCCCATATCGCCCCATCACCCCTCGCGGCCCACCTTGCTTCTCCGGGCGGCTTGGTGGGGAACCATCGAATGTGGGAGTAAGTGGACGAGAGGAGGGAAGCAGTGCAGCCTGGAGCTAGTGGCTGGAGGCGGCGGGGGGGGGGGGTGGTGAAGTGGGCATCAAGTGGTCGGAGAGCGGGGTGGGGGAGGGAAGGAAGCAGGGAGCAAGCAGCCAGAGGCAGGGGGGAGTGGCGAGGTTGGAGCCAGTGGCTAAGGGAAGGCAGCGGGGAGCGAGAGGTGAGAAGATAGGCGCAGGAGGGAGCGGCAAAGAGAAGCGCAATGGCAGGAGGGAGCAGGGGACTGTTGGGGGTGGGATGGAGGCGGCAATGGCAGCCATTGAAGTGATTTTCGGGTTGAATTTTGTTGTGATAAATTGAGCAGTGCCATCTTTAATCCTGGCAGCTGCCTGAAACGTCACAGACAGTGACATTTCAATGGAAGAGGCTGCATTTGTGCATGTGCTAGTACTGTGCCACCTAGTAGTTACGTTTTTTTTTTAGAACATTACAGCGCAGTACAGGCCCTTCGGCCCTCGATGTTGCGCCGACCTGTGAAACCATCTGACCTACACTATTCCATTTTCATCCATATGTCTATCCAATGACCACTTAAATGCCCTTTAAAGTTGGCGAGTCTACTACTGTTGCAGGCAGGGCGTTCCACGCCCCTACTACTCTCTGAGTAAAGAAACTACCTCTGACATCTGTCCTATATCTATCACCCCTCAACTTAAAGCTATGTCCCCTCGTGTTTGCCATCACCATCCGAGGAAAAAGGCTCTCACTATCCACCCTGTCCAACCCTCTGATTATCTTATATGTCTCTATTAAGTCACCTCTTCTCCTCCTTCTCTCCAACAAAAACAACCTCAAGTCCCTCAGCCTTTCCTCGTAAGACCTTCCCTCCATACCAGGCAACATCCTAGTAAATCTCCTCTGCACCCTCTCCAAAGCTTCCACATCCGTCCTATAATGCGGTGACCAGAACTGCACGCAATACTCCAGGTGCGGCCTCACCAGAGTTTTGTACAGCTGCAGCATGACCTCGTGGCTCCGAAACTTGATCCCCCTACTACTAAAAGCTAACACACAATATGCCTTCTTAACAGCCCTATTAACCTGGGTAGCAACCTTCAGGGATTTATGTACCTGGACACCAAGATCTCTCTGTTCATCTACACTACCAAGAATCTTCCCATTAGCCCAGTACTCTGCATTCCTGTTACTCCTTCCAAAGTGAATCACCTCACACTTTTCCGCATTAAACTCCATTTGCCATCTCTCAGCCCAGCTCTGCAGCCTATCTATGTCCCTCTGTACCCTACAACATCCTTCGGCACTATCCACAACTCCACCGACCTTCGTGTCATCCGCAAATTTACTAACCCACCCTTCTACACCCTCTTCCAGGTCATATATAAAAATGACAAACAGCAGTGGCCCCAAAACAGATCCTTGCGGTACACCACTAGTAACTAAACTCCAGGATGAACATTTGCCATCAACCACCGCCCTCTGTCTTCTTTCAGCTAGCCAATTTCTGATCCAAAGCTCTAAATCACCTTCAACCCCATACTTCCGTATTTTCTGCAATAGCCTACCGTGGGGAACCTTATCAAACGCCTTACTGAAATCCATATACACCACATCCACTGCTTTACCCTCATCCACCTGTTTGGTCACCTTCTCGAAAAACTCAATAAGGTTTGTGAGGCACGACCTACCCTTCTCAAAACTGTGCTGACTATCGCTAATGAACTTATTCTTTTCAAGATGATTATAAATCCTGTCTCTTATAACCTTTTCCAACATTTTACCCACAACCGAAGTAAGGCTCACAGGTCTATAATTACCAGGGCTGTCTCTACTCCCCTTCTTGAACAAGGGGACAACATTTGCTATCCTCCAGTCTTCCGGCACTATTCCTGTCGACAATGACGACATAAAGATCAAGGACAAAGGCTCTGCAATCTCCTCCCTGGCTTCCCAGAGAATCCTAAGATAAATCCCATCTGGCCCAGGGGACTTATCTATTTTCACACTTTCCAAAATTGCTAACACCTCCTCCTTGTGAACCTTAATCCCATCTAGCCTAGTAGTCTGAATCTCAGTATTCTCCTCGACAACATTTTCTTTCTCTACTGTAAATACTGACGAAAAATATTCATTTAACGCTTCCCCTATCTCCTCTGATTCCACACACAACTTCCCACTACTATCCTTGATTGGCCCTAATCTAACTCTAGTCATTCTTTTATTCCTGATATACCTATAGAAAGCCTGAGGGTTTTCCTTGATCCTATCCGCCAATGACTTCTCATGTCCTCTCCTTGCTCTTCTTAGCTCTCCCTTTAGATCCTTCCTGGCTAGCTTGTAACTCTCAAGCGCCCTAACTGAGCCTTCACGTTTCATCCTAACATAAGCCTTCTTCTTCCTCTTGACAAGCACTTCAACTTCTTTAGTAAACCACAGCTCCCTCGCTCGATAACTTCTTCCCTGCCTGACAGGTACATACTTATCAAGGACGTTGTTAGCAAACACCGCCTATTGTGTATTGCCTTGCCTTGTTAGCCTTCCCCAAATGCATGACCTCACATTTCTCGGGATTGAACTTCATTTGTCACTGTTCTGCCCACCTGACTAGTCCATTGATATCTTCCCACAGTCTACAGCTTTCTTCTTCATTAACAACCACAGAACCAATTTTTGTATCGTCTGTAAACTTCTTAATCATACCCCATACATTGAAGTCCAAATCATTGATATATACCACAAAGAGGAAAGACCATAGTGCTGAGCCCGACAGAACCCACTGGAAACAGACTTCCAGTCATTAAAACACCCTTTGCCTCCTGCCTCTAAGCCAATTTTGGATCCAACTTGCCACTTTGCCTTGGATCCGATGGGCTTTTACTTTTGTGACCAGTCTGCCATGTGGGACCTTATCAAAAGGCTTGCTAAAATCCATATATGACTACATCAAATCTACTACCTTCATTGACCCTGCTCGTTACCTCCTCAAAAAATTCAATCATGTTAGTCAGACATCATCTTTCCTTAACAAATTAGTGCTGACTGTCTTTGATTAATCCGTGTCTTTCCAAAGAAGATTTATCCTGTCCCTCTGAATTTTTTCCAATAACTTTTCAACCACTGAGCTTAGGCTAACTTGCCTGTAATTTCTCTCTTTTAAACATCCTCGTGTTCTAAAAGAGGTAGCTGCAGAGATAGTGGATGTGCTGGTTATTATTTTCCAATATGGTTCCAGTGGATTGGAAGTTAGCAAATGTAACTCTGCTATTCAAGAAAGGAGGGAGAGAGAAAACAGGGAACTACAGGCGAGTTAGCCTGACATCAGTCATCAGGAAAGTGCTGGAATCTATTATTAAGGAGGTCTTAACAATGCACTTAGAAAATCATAGTATGATCAGACAAAGTCAACATGGTTTATGAAAGGGAAATGGTGTTTGACAAATTTATTAGAGTTTTTTCAGGATATAACTAGTATGGTAGATAAAGGGGAACTAGTAGATGTAGTTTACCTGAATTCGACATTCGATAAGGTGCCACGCAGAAGGTTAATTCACAAGATAAGGGCTCATGAGTTAGGGGTAATATATTAGCATGGATAGATGATTAGTTAACAGACAGAAAGCAGAGAGTAGGGATAAATGGGACATTTTCAAGTTGGCAGGCTGTGACTAGTGGAGTACCGCAAGGATCAGTGCTGGGGCCTCAACTATTTACACTCTGTATTAATGACTTGGATGAAGTGACAGAGAGTAATATATCTAAGTTTGCTGATGGTACAAAGCTAGATGGGGATGTAGGCTGTGAGGAGAACACAGAGGCAGCAAAGAGGCAGGTCAAGTGAGTGGGCAACAAAGAAAGAACAAAGAACAAAGAAAATTACAGCACAGGAACAGGCCCTTCGGCCCTCCAAGCTTGCGCCGATCCAGATCCTCTATCTATTCATGTCGCCTATTTTCTAAGGGTCTGTATCTCTTTGCTTCCTGCCCATTCATGTATCTGTCTAGATACATCTTAAAAGACGCTATTATGCCCGCATCTACCACCTCCGCTGGCAACGCGTTCCAGGCACCCACCACCCTCTGCGTAAAGAACTTTCCACGCATATCCCCCCTAAACTTTTCCCCTCTCACTTTGAACCCGTGACCCCTAGTAATTGAATCCCCCACTCTGGGGAAAAAGCTTCTTGCTATCCACCCTGTCTATACCTCTTATGATTTTGTACACCTCAATCAGGTCCCCCCTCAACCTCCGTCTTTCTAATGAAAATAATCCTAATCTACTCAACCTCTCTTCATAGCTAGCGCCCTCCATACCAGGCAACATCCTGGTGAACCTCCTCTGCACCCTCTCCAAAGCATCTACATCCTTTTGGTAATGTGGCGACCAGAACTGCACGCAGTATTCCAAATGTGGCCGAACCAAAGTCTTATACAAGTGTAACATGACCTGCCAACCCTTGTACTCAATACCCTGTCCGATGAAGGAAAGCATGCCGTATGCCTTCTTGACCACTCTATTTACCTGCGTTGCCACCTTCAGGGAACAATGGACCTGAACACCCAAATCTCTCTGTACATCAATTTTCCCCAGGACTTTTCCATTTACTGTATAGTTCACTCTTGAATTGGATCTTCCAAAATGCATCACCTCGCATTTGCCCTGATTGAACTCCATCTGCCATTTCTCTGCCCAACTCTCCAATCTATCTATATTCTGCTGTATTCTCTGACAGTCCCCTTCACTATCTGCTGCTCCACCAATCTTAGTGTCGTCTGCAAACTTGCTAATCCGACCACCTATACTTTCCTCCAAATCATTTATGTATATCACAAACAACAGTGGTCCCAGCACGGATCCCTGTGGAACACCACTGGTCACACGTCTCCATTTTGAGAAACTCCCTTCCACTGCTACTCTCTGTCTCCTGTTGCCCAGCCATTTCTTTATCCATCTAGCTAGTACACCCTGGACCCCATGCGACTTCACTTTCTCCATCAGCCTACCATGAGGAACCTTATCAAACACCTTACTGAAGTCCATGTATATGACATCTACAGCCCTTCCCTCATCAATCAACTTTGTCACTTCCTCAAAGAATTCTATTAAGTTGGTAAGACATGACCTTCCCTGCACAAAACCATGTTGCCTATCACTGATAAGCCCATTTTCTTCCAAATGGCAATAGATCCTATCCCTCAGTATCTTCTCCAGCAGCTTCCCTACCACTGCCGTCAGGCTCACCGGTCTATAATTACCTGGATTATCCCTGCTACCCTTCTTAAACAAGGGGACAACATTAGCAATTCTCCAGTCCTCCGGGAACTCACCTGTGTTTAAGGATGCTGCAAAGATATCTGTTAAGGCCCCAGCTATTTCCTGGGGACTTGTCCACCTTAATGCCTTTTAGAATACCCAACACTTCCTCCCTCCTTATGCCGACTTGACCTAGAGTAATCAAATATCTGTCCCTAACCTCAACATCCGTCATGTCCCTCTCCTCGGTGAATACCGATGCAAAGTACTCATTTAGAATCTCACCCATTTTCTCTGACTCCACGCATAACTTTCCTCCTTTGTCCTTGAGTGGGCCAATCCTTTCTCTAGTTACCCTCTTGTTCCTTATATATGAATAAAAGGCTTTGGGATTTTCCTTAACCCTGTTTGCTAAAGATATTTCATGACCCCTTTTAGCCCTCTTAATTCCTCGTTTCAGATTGGTCCTACATTCCCGATATTCTTTCAAAGCTTCGTCTTTCTTCAGCCTCCTCGACCTTATGTATGCTTCCTTTTTCCTCTTAGCTAGTCTCACAATTTCACCTGTCATCCATGGTTCCCTAATCTTGCCATTTCTATCCCTCATTTTCACAGGAACATGTTTAGTTTAGTTTAGAGATACAGCACTGAAACAGGCCCTTCGGCCCACCGAGTCTGTGCCGACCATCAACCACCCATTTATACTAATCCTACACTAATCCCATATTCCTACCACATCCCCACCTGTCCCTATACTTCCCTACCACCTACCTATACTAGGGGCAATTTATAATGGCCAATTTACCTACCAACCTGCAAGTCTTTTGGCTTGTGGGAGGAAACCGGAGCACCCGGAGAAAACCCACGCAGACACAGGGAGAACTTGCAAACTCCACACAGGCAGGACCCAGAATTGAACCCGGGTCGCTGGAGCTGTGAGGCTGCAGTGCTAACCACTGCACCACTGTGCCGCCCTGTCTCTCCTGCATGCTAATCAACCTCTCTTTAAAGCCTCCCACATATCAAATGTGGATTTACCTTCAAACAGCTGCTCCCAATCTACATTCCCCAGCTCCTGCCGAATTTTGGTATAGTTGGCCTTCCCCCAATTTAGCACTCTTCCTTTAGGACCACTCTCGTCTTTGTCCATGAGTATTCTAAAACTTACGGAATTGTGATCACTATTCCCAAAGTAGTCCCCTACTGAAACTTCAACCACCTGGCCGGGCTCATTCCCCAACACCAGGTCCAGTATGGCCCCTTCCCGAGTTGGACTATTTACATACTGCTCTAGAAAACCCTCCTGGATGCTCCTTACAAATTCTGCTCCATCTAGACCTCTAACACTAAGTGAATCCCAGTCAATGTTGGGAAAATTAAAATCTCCTATCACCACCACCCTGTTGCTCCTACATCTTTCCATAATCTGTTTACATATTTGTACCTCTATCTCACGCTCACTGTTGGGAGGCCTGTAGTACAGCCCCAACATTGTTACCGCACCCTGCCTATTTCTGAGTTCTGCCCATATTGCCTCACTGCTCGAGTCCTCCATAGTGCCCTCCTTCAGCACAGCTGTGATATCCTCTTTGACCAGTACTGCAACTCCTCCACCCCTTTTACCTCCCTCTCTATCCCGCCTGAAGCATCGATATCCTGGGATATTTAGTTGCCAATCATGCCCTTCCCTCAACCAAGTCTCAGTAATAGCAATAACATCATACTCCCAGGTACTAATCCAAGCCCTAAGTTCATCTGCCTTACCTACTACACTTCTTGCATTAAAACAAATGCACCTCAGACCACCAGTCCCTTTGCGTTCATCATCTGCTCCCTGCCTACTCTTTCCCTTAGTCACGCTGACTTCATTATCTAGTTCCTTACAGGCTTTAGTTACTACCTCCTTACTGTCCACTGACCTCCTCATTTGGTTCCCATCCCCCTGCCACATTAGTTTAAACCCTCCCCAACAGCGTTAGCAAAAGCACCCCCAAGGACATTGGTTCCAGTCCGGCCCAGGTGTAGACCGTCCAATTTGTAATAGTCCCACCTCCCCCAGAACCGGTCCCAATGTCCCAAAAATCTGAACCCCTTCCGCCTGCATCATCTCTCAAGCCACGCATTCATCCAGACTATTCTTTCATTTCTACTCTGACTATCACGTGGCACTGGTAGCAATCCTGAGATTACTACCTCTGAGGTCCTACTTTTTAACTTGGCTCCTAACTCCCTAAATTCTACTTGTAGGACCTCATCCCATTTTTTACCTATATCATTGGTGCCTATGTGCACAACGACAACTGGCTGTTCACCCTCCCCTTTCAGAATGTTCTGCAGCCGATCTGAGACATCCCTGACCTGTGCACCTGGGAGGCAACATACCATTCGGGAGCAAAAACAAGAAATGCTGGATTCACTCAGCAGGTCTGGCAGCATCTGTGGAAAGAGAAGCAGAGTTAACGTTTCGGGTCACGTGCTTTTGATTCTTCGCTATTTCTTAAGATAGTGCCCACACAGCAGTCAAGTGAGGTGAGAGGAAAACATTGTACAGGAGGATTTATTGATACAGAAATGTGGGGAAAGGGTGTTGAGCATCATATACCTAGTTGCGAAGAAGGGTCACTGACCCGAAACGTTAACTCTGCTTCTCTTTCCACAGATGCTGCCAGACCTGCTGAGTGAATCCAGCATTTCTTGTTTTTGTTTCAGATTTCCAGCATCCGCAGTATTTTGCTTTTATACCATTCGGGAGTCTCGTTTTTGACCACAGAACCGCCTATCTACTCCCCTTACAATCGAATCCCCGATGACTATAGCCCTTCCACTCTTTCTCCTGCCCTTCTGAACAGTAGAGCCAGCCACGGTGCCATGAACCTGGCTACTGCTGCCTTCCCCTGGTGAGCCATCTCCCTCAACAGTATCCAAAACGGTATACCTGTTTTGGAGGGAGATGACCGCAGGGGACACCAAGGTGGCAGATGAAATATAATGTGGGCAAGAGTGAGGTTATTCACTTTGGTAGTAAGAATAGAAAAGCAGAATATTTTTTAAAAGACTTGAAATTTCTAAATGATGATATTCAGTGGGACTTTGGTGTACTTGTATAAGATACACAGAAAGTTAGCATGCAGGTACAGCAAGCAATTACGAAGGCAAATGGCATAATGGCCTTAATTACTGGGGGATTGGAGTACAATTATAAAGAAGTCTTGCTAGAATTGTACAGGACTTTGGTGAGACCAAACCTGGAGTACTGGGCTGGATTTTATCAGCCCCCTGAGTTGTGGTTGGAGGCTGGGGGGCCCATAGAAGCACCACGAGTGGAGGGGTCGGAAGGCTCATCGCTGGCCCGTCGCCAAGTGATTTTGCCAGGGGCAAGATAGGCCGACCACAGCTTTCCCGCTCAGAGGCCAATTGAGGCCCTTAAGTGGCCATAAGGGCCTTTCCCACCGCCGCTGGGATCTAACCAGTGGTAGGGGGTGTCTTGGCTATGCGGGGAGGGCGCCTTGTGAAACGAGGTACCATCTCTGCGGGCTCGTGGGGGTGGGGGGGGGTCCCCTTCTTCGTGGGCAATCTGTGGCCCACAGAAGACCCTCACCGATAAAGCCTCCACCTATATGAGCCCCCCTCCCACTGGACTTCATGGCCCCGGCCCCACCCCCACCCCCACCCCCCTCGCCGGGGCCTTCTGGACTGGCCCCAGCGACCCCGCCTCACTTACCTGAGGTACAGAATTCCAGTGCTGGGCCTGGGTCCAAGGCCTCTGCAGTACTGGCAGTAGCCAGCGTTCCCAGTGACGCTGCTGGTACTGCTGAGCTGCCGGCCCTCTGATTGGCTGGCAAATCGTAGAAGTGGGATCTCCATCTTTAAAGGGACAGGAAGCCCGACGCCAGAAATTCCGCCTCCAGAACAATGGAAGATCGTGCGGTGGGGTGGGGGCATGAAAAAGTCGAGGCAGGGTTCCACCCGCCTTTTCAGCCCAGCACCAGGAGCCCTACTGCCTTCACAAGATCCCAGCCACTGTGTGCAGCTTTGGTCTCCCTATTTCAGGAAGAATATACTTAAATTGGAGGCGGTACAGTGAAAGTTCACTAGATTTGTTCCTGGGATGAGAGGATTGTCCGATGATGAGAGGCTGAGTAAATTGGGTCTATCTTCTCTGGAGTTTAGAAGAATGAGAGATGATCTCATTGAAACATATAAGATTCTGAAGGGGCTGGATAGGGTAGACACTGAGAGATTGATGCCACTGGTCGGGGAATCTATAAAAAAACAAGAAATGCTGGAAATACTCGGCAGGTCTGGCAGCATCTGTGAAGAGAGAAGCAGAGTTAACGTTTCAGGTCAGTGACTCTTCTATAACATGGGCACAGTCTCAGGATAAGGGGCCAATCATTCAGGACAGAAATGAGGAGAAATGTCTTCACTCAAAGGGTTTTGAATCTTTGGAATTCTCTACCTCAGAATCATTGAATATGGCTGAAATAGACAGATATTTGGTCTCTCGGGAAATCAAGAGATATGGGAGCATGTGGAAAACTGGAGATGAAGCTGAGGATCGGCTCTGATCCTATTTAATGGTGGAGTAGGCTCGAGGGGCTGTATGGTCTACTTCTGTTCCTATTTCTTATTTTCTTATGTACCTCAGACATATGGCACACATCTCACACTGATACTCCAGGTAGAACCGTCTGTTTCAAGACTCCCGAGGCTCTACATCTCTACCCTGCTAAGCAGCACTGTGCCTGTCCTCCATCCCCCGAGGGGCACTGCCCACAGCCCATTCTGTCTACCTGGAATCCTCCAGAGCTGACATGATGTGCACTTCACCCTGTGCCACTGTTTCTAAAATCGCATGAGGACCGACCGAGGTGCAAGTGTCTGCACTAATTGAGGGTGTGCTAGAGGGATCTGATGCTGCAGGCTCCGATGTGTCTTCCTCGTCTGACTCCTTGGGAACTTGCTGTCTTTGTGTTGACCCCCACCCCTCTGAAGCTGGCCCTGTGGTCGGCATGAGAGAAGATGGCGATGAGAGATCAGGATAATCAACAGATGCCTCTACTGCTTAAAATAACGGGATGACCATTTAGGCATTGACAGCTCCTTGCATGGGGACCTTTGCCATGCAGCCCCTGAACCTGGAGATGTTGAGCTGTTTGCACCCTGTCTATGGTGGACCCCCGTTTCTCCGTCCCCAGCATCCCTGTGGCTTCCCACTCTGGCTACATCAAGGGTCAGCTCCTCAAAGTGCGTCAGCCCTCTCAATCTCCCTGGCGTTCAACTCCCATTTGGCCTGCAAGGTGAAGAAAGAAGCAGTTAAGACAATGTCTCTCTCACTCACCAGTCGCAGCTTTTCATTCACATACGTTGCTGCAGTCTGCATTCCAGCCTCCTGTTCAGCAACACCAGGGTTCTGACTTTTTTGCTTATGGGTCATCATGTATCTGAGCACACATTTCTCCCAAGGTCAGGAGAACTCTATGCATCCTCAGGATGCCCCTCTCTTTTGCGGTCCCATGACTGCAGATCAGGAGGCACCTATCTTTGGACTCACCTTTCCAGGCCTGAGCAGGTCATTGAAATGTTTGCTGCACTGCACCCAGTTCCTTCTCACCACTCGTCTGCTGCTGACCTCTTGAGCCACCACCAGCCAGGCCCTGTTGGTAAGTCTTGCAGCCTTTCTGTTGCCACTGGCACGGAACAGGATGTTTCTGCTTCAGTCACTGCCTCCAGCAGCAACTCCAGTGAGGCATCAGAAAAATGGGGGTGGGGGGTCCTAGATACCCACTGCCTTCTGCTCTGCTCCTCCTTCCATCCTTTGGACGAATGGCAACCTCAGCAACAGCTGCCACTCCCCCTTTAGATCGGGCCTGCTGCTGCCTGTGTCTCACCTCCTTCCCACTTCCGCCACCATTAATTGGGTGGTAAACGCGACTCTGGGCCAATTAAACTGTTTTCCATGTTAAAATTGTAACCGATGCGTGTTGCCACAGCAGTGCGGAGTCAGGACCTGGAAGTGACCACAAGATTGGAGTTCCAACCCCGGAATGCAAATCCTGCCCAAAGTGTGGTTGTTGATTGGAGGTGTCTCTGTAAATAAAAGCTCATAAATGTATTAAAAAAATCTAGGCTCCAGTGTTCTATCATTCATTGCCTGGCTATCTGAATTGTTGCATGTATTTGTATTAATAGAAAACTTGAGCCAAATTATTTATGAAAATGGTGGCAAGTGACTTCTTCAAAAAATTCAATCAAGCTAGTGCGATAGAGCCTGTCTTTCCTAAAGACATGTAGGGATTCTCTAACAGCTTCAGGTGATCATACTACACATCCCTAATGATTTTAGGACCATCAGACTCACTGTACACTATCAGTGAGACTTTGTACACAGCCAACAGACTTTTTATTTCCCCTAGCAGGTTATTTAGGAGTGGTTGGTTAGGTGGCACAAAGCTGAGACAGAGCACAAACAACAAGAGAGCTCTGTAGCAGAAAACACAGGCATCAGTCACAAACCACTCAATTTATTGAATAAATCTGATGCACTTTATTTGTACATTTTCCTGAGATTGCCCCTGGAAATTTTTCATCCACCTTACTCGAGTATGGCTATCAGTCTAGGGCTGAGCAGGCCTGTGGCATTTCCTGTATCAGGAGTTCCAGGGATTCAACATAGTCTCAGAATAAGGTTCAGGCCATTTAAGACTGAGATGAGGAGGAATTTCTTTTCTCAGAAGGTGGTGAATCTTTGGAATTCTCTACCCAGGAAAGCTGTGGAGGTTTTATCATTGAGCATATTCAAGACAGAAATCAATCGGTGTCTGGATACTAATGACATCAAGGGATATGGGGATAGTGTGGGAAAATGGCATTGAGGCAGACAATCAGCCATGATCTAATTGAATGGCGGAGCAGGCTCAATGGACTAAATGGCCTACTCCTGCTCCTATGTTCCTATGTTCCTAACATGTAGTTGGAAAACTAGTGTCATGTCAGACGTGTGTGTTGTATGATTGCCTTTAAGAGTGATAAGCACGAACTGGAAAGCCATGGATATCCTATCAGAGTTCCAACTGTTGGAATGCAGTTATACTTCACAGACCAAGTGATGGTAGAACCAGAGAAGCAAGCTCCAAAAATACTAATAGAAGTTGGAAATGAGGGGTTGCACAGAATCAATACCTCTGGGTTATCTGAAGAGGAACAGAAAGATCCCACAAAGATTTAGTAATTACTGGAAGATCAGCTCCAATTACGAGTGAAGTTTTGAATTCACCGCTTGGAATTAATGTGCTACAGGCAACAGCCACAGGAATCAATAGACCAGTTCGTCAGTAGATTCCAAAGTAAGGGCAATGAATGCGATTTCACAGAAGCTGAGTTGTCAGACTGAATAATGGAATTGTTGATTGTATCAATACCCATTGATGTATTTCAGAAAGACCTCTTGGGGAAAAATGAAAGGCCACAGCATTAATACACTGCTGGAAGATGGCAGGAAATAGGAAGCCATTGTAGCTAGACAATAGCATCTGCAAGCACTAGGTGCAGCCAACAGTATCGGCACGATAGCCAGGTTGAAAAGAGCAAGCGAGCTGTGTGGTAAATGTGGTTTGTCCCGCATTTCGAGACCTGTGTAAGGCATGTGGTGTAAAAGGACACTGGGCCCGCCTGTGCAAGAAATCAGGCTCCAAAGACGCAGCCAGACGTCACGGTACTACAAAAACAGACAACAGGCACAGCAACAAGGCAACAGCAGCAAGGAAAGTGCCAGAGGCCTGCATAAACGCAAGCTGATACATGAAGTCACCAGTGAAACAGACCTGAGACAAGACCCAGAGAGAGGTTATTCTCAGTGAGAAGACGAACAGACATTCCACATTGTAAACTTAACGCATCACGTTGATGAAGTCAAACAACTGGAAGATTTTGCCACTATTAACATCACGTGCCCAAAGAAAGCTGGCAGACATACACTAAGAGTCAAGGTTGACACTGGCGCTGGTGCAAATATCCTAACAGTCCGAATCCTGAAAGATATATACCGGAGTCGTTGGAGATCAATGATACAACCAACAACTGCCAAATTATCTGCATACAATGGGTCACCCATTCCTTGCATTGGCACACTGACAATGCAATGCAGCTATGGCAAGTTGGCATGGAAACCATAAACATTCTACAGATTAGACACGAGTGGACCAGCAGTGGCAGGACTGCCAGCGTGTAAGGACCTCAACATCATCACCATCCACGAGGTCACCAAGGTACCCATTACAGAAGAAGAGACTAAAGGTACCCACATTGAGTCACAGTTCCTCCAGGATCTCAGTAGTTCTGGTTTGGAGATTATCAGCTTCTTCTCAGAGCTGCCACACCAAGAGAATGAAGTTCCAAAATCAGATGGTGAAAGTTCTTTGTCAACGGGCAGTGTCTCTTTTGCGTTCCAGCAATTCAGAGGAAGAGATTGACATTGTAACCAGTGAGATGCGAAGGCTGACAGTGGGGAGTATTCCCAAGGGAAAATCTCCAAGGTCCAGAACCCGCTCACAGACTCTGGCCAGCATCAAACGGTGCAGTCTGGAAATCCGGCAACAACACAACTATGCCGCACCTTCACTTCTGCTCTCTAGAGAACTTCCATCACCACTACGAGCCAGATCGGACAGGTACCTCCATGACACCAAGTATTCTTCCCTCACACAGTTGCATGTTGCATCAGACAACATAAAAAGAACTCCTTACATGGTGGCAGCTCATTACAGTGTAACTTGACAACTAGGAGCCAAAGTGAGGCTAAGCTGGATGTCAAGGCCAGGATTGAGACCTGGATCCTTAAAAAAAATTTTTAAAACAATAAATAATTCTCCAACATCCCATTACAAAGTGGGTCACAGAGATGGCTATATCTGTTTTCCACCCCCAACACTCCAATCAGTCCATAGGTAGCCACCATTGGAAAGCAAATCAAGGAACTTATCCCCCCAAGACAGAAAATCTGCAGGCATCAATAGCAGAGGTTCCTGGCAGGCAGCTCAGCACACATGCCTAGGTGAACACCATCACAGATTTTTGAGACATGTGCCTTTGTATTTGTGCAGAATAATGCAGCACTGTAACAAAAGGTGAGCTTTGATGGTGGCATAAATGGTGTCAATGACAGTACTGGGCTGAATTTTCCCTCCAGGGGCAGGAAACAGGGGTCAGGGCTGCTTCTTGGTGCCGACTCACCCCACGGGAGAAACAGTCACTCATAAAGTTTTTCATGAGGGTGACTCCTTACTTGGTCCAGAGACAGGTTCACCATCCAATTAAAGGCACAAGCTCTTGAAGCTGGAGAGCCAATCAGAGTCCTTCCAGCTTTAAAGGAGCAGCAGGCTGCAATGAAGGTAAGTAAGAGAGAGTGCGCTTTAGGATGGTGGCACTCTCTCTCCAACGTTTTAAAAACTTAAATTCAAAAATAGCTTTTCCAGCCAGGCCACAACTGTAGGGAGTGGAACCCTTCTACAGGATGGCCTGTGGCTACTCCTGCAGCCATGCAGGCAGGGAGTGCCTCTAGGCCTGCCTGGAGCATTGACCACTCTCCGCACCGACCTGGCACCAGGAGGCCTCCTTCCAGGAACCTAAACTGGCCCTTGCCATCTCCAGGAACCTGGAGGTCAAGTGGAAAATCCCCCTCGATCCCGCCTCCACAAAAATGGCCTGGAGGTGGGATTGAGCCAGGGAACCAGCACACTGGCCGCAGGGTTATTTTACCTCCAGCCTGCCTCCACTGCCGGCCCCAGCAGGAGCCGAAAGTCCAGCCCAGTGTATCAGAACATCTTCTGGGCTTGTTTCTTTGATACATTTGCTAGGGAATAATTTAAGCATTTATAAGCTGCATTAGCACCTTGGACACTTATTCCAAGTGTGTGACTTGGAGGGGAATTTATGCCTTCTGCCTCTATCTTCGATGCTTTTGTTCCTGACAAATCACTCAAAACAACAACCTTTAACATAATTAAACATCCCAAGGTGCTTCACAGGAGTATTATAAAACAAAATACGACACCGAGCCACACAAGGAGATATTAGGTCAGATGACCAAAAGCTTGGTCCAAGAGGCAGGTTTTATGGAGTGTCTTAAAGGAGGAAAGTGAGGTGGAGATGTGTAGGGAGGAAATTCCAGAGCACAGGGCCTAGGCACCTGAAGATGCAGCCACCAATGGTGGAGTGATTAAAATAGAGAATTCTCAAGATGTCAGAATTAGATGAGCACAGATATCTCAGAGGGTTGTGGGACTGGAGGAGATTAGAGATAGGGAGGGGTGAGGCCATGGAGGGATTTGCAAACCAGGATGAGAATTTTAAAATCAGGGCGTTGCTTAACTGGGAGCCAGTGAGGGTCAGCAAGCACAGGGCTGATAGTAGGGATACGGGCAGCAGAGTTTTGGATGAGCTCAAATTTAAGGAGGATAGAATGTGGGAGGCCAGCCAAGATTGTTGGAATAGTCAAGTCTAAAGGTAAAAAAACGCATGAATGAGGGTTTGAGCTGCAGTTGAGTTGAAGCAGGGGTGAAGTTGGGCGTGTTACAGAAGTGTTAATAGACGGTCTTAGTGACGGCACGAATATGTGGTCGGAAGCTCATCTTGGGGTCAGATCTAACGCCAAGGTTGCGAACAATCTGGATTAGTCTCAGACTGTTGCCAGGGAGAGGGATGGTGACGGTAGCTCGGGAACGGAGTTTGGAGCGGGGACCGAAAACTATGATTTTGATTTTTCCAATATTTAATTGGAGGAAATTTCTGCTCATCTGGAGATGGATGTGGGATAAACTGTCTGCTAATTCAGCAGAAGTGGATGAGTTGAGCGAGGTGGTAGTGCAATAGAGCTGGGTGTCATTAGCATACATGTGAGAGCTAACACTGTGCTTTCGAATGATGTCGCCAAGGGGCACATGTAGATCAGAAATAGGAAGGGGCCACGGATTGATCCTTGAGGGGCAGAGGTAATTGCGTGGGTATCTCCCACTGCTATTCCCCCTTGTACAATCCCCATGCTCAATTCCTTAAGTCCAAAGGCCGTAAACTGCAATATCCTGCAGCCTTATATCCGATCACATACCCTGTGGTCCTCCAACTCTGGTTTTGGTAAACACCCACTCCACTCTTCCCCCCCCCCCGCAATTCTTTTCTACACTACTGTTGGAAGAGCCTTGAGCCTCCTCAGACTCACATTCTAGAATTCCCTCCCTAAATCCTTTCTCATCCCTTCTCTCTCTGCTCTTTAAAAACCTACTCAAAGCCCATCTTTTCGATTAGGATTTCATCCAGTTCTCCCCATTATCCATCTCATTTCCTTGATTCCTTTTTTCCTCCTTCCCTAGAATGGCATTGTGGGCCATTTGTTATGACAAAGACACTAAATACAAATACATTCTTGTTGATTGTGTATAGGGTTACAGTTTCTAAGCATTGTAGCTGCACAGAGATTTATACAACAAGTTAAACTTAAATACACAAGCAGCAGGCAAATTTCAGATGGTAGATTTAGACAGAATTGACCAGTGGGGATAACTTGAAAAAGTAGTGTCTAAGATGTTGGCCATGGTATTCTGTACTATTTGAAGGGTTGCAACTTTGAATCAATCATTCAGCTCCTTGTCTTGGTAATCACACAATCTAACTTGAACTAACAAGTTGGAAAATGTGGCTGAGTGGGAACCCTCAATGAAAGCTGGTCCCATTTGGCCCTGATAGCAACATCTACAAATCTTTCTTTTCCCTCTCTTTATTTTCCTTTCTGTATCTAATTTGACTTTGATTCACTCTCTCAACCTCTCTTGCATTCTTCTGTATCTTCCTCGATCCATAAACCTCATTGGTTAAGTAGATAGACTGTTAGTCCCTGTCATTCACCCAGATCCCAGATACCCTGTTGTCCTCGCCTTATCAGTTCACACTTCCAGCAATTTGCAGCACAAAAATTTCTTGGGTGGCGCAGTGGTTAGCACTGCAGCCTCACAACTCCAGCGACCTGGGTTTGATTCTGGGTACTGCCTGCGCGGAGTTTGCAAGTTCTCCCTGTAACCATGTGGGTTTCCGCTGGGTGCTCTGGTTTCCTCCCACAGCCAAAGACTTGCAGGTTGATTGTAAATTGCCCCTAGTGTAGGTAGGTGGTAGGAGAATGGTGGGGATGTGGTAGGGAATATGGGATTAATGTAGAATTAGTATAAATAGGTGGTTGTTGGTCGGCACAGACTTGGTGGGCCGAAGGGCCTGTTTCAGTGCTGTATGACTCTATGAAGGCTGAGGAATAATGTCAAACAAACAGGGCACGTTTCAGCAAAATCTATGATTCCAAAAATCATTCTTCTCCGTGGTGTATTTTTTAGTAACACACTGGAGTAGAATTTCTGTACATTGGCCCAAAATAACACAATTTTGTTTCGTTTGTGAACTTATATCATGTTTTTGTTAAGGAAGCCCAACAGGGCTAGTTGTGAGAATCTTAAACCATTCTACTGGAGCTCTGATTAGTTGTGGAAAACTTAAAGGATAATTCTGACCCAGCCAGGATTATTTATCAGACAATATTGTCGTGTCAGAGACCTAAAGCATCAGATTGGAACAGTTTGCAGCACCAATTGATAAAATCCTGGAAAGCTGATCCTCAGACATTGACACAAAGGCAAAGTACTGTGGATACTGGAAATCCAAAACAAAAACAGAAAACGCTGGAATACGCAGCAGGTCAGGCAGCATCTGTGGATCTGTGACCTTTCATCAGAACTGTCAAAAGTTAGAAATGTAATAGATTTTGAGCAAGTGAAAGGGGGGAGGGGGGGAAGAAGAACAAAAGGGAAGATCTGTGATAGGTGGAGGACAGGACAAGTTAAACGGCAAAAGGTTTCATGGTACAAAGCCAAAGGGAGTGGTAATGGGGCAGGTAAAATAACAAAAGATGTGTCTGGATGAGGTGTGAATGATAGGATAGCAGCTGTCCAAACACAAAATAAAGGGATAAAGAAAGAAACAAGAGAACAAAAAAAAAACCAGCAAAAAAAAATGAGAAAAGAGAACGGCACAGTGGTACAGTGACAGGTGGCACAGTGGCGTAGTGGTTAGCACCGCAGCCTCACAACTCCAGGAACCCGGGTTCGATTCTGGGTACTGCCTGTGTGGAGCAGTAGGGATTGACTCTTTTGAACCTATAGTTAAACTGCATAGGTGGAACAGAGTAGAGGTGGTGTACATTGCAACAGGCCTGACCTTTTCTAGTTTTGACCTGTATCTCCTAGTTCACCTCTCACAGCTTCCACACTGGACCTGGGAGCACTTAATGCTCATATTAGGCAACAAAAGTCAAGAAAAATGTTCCATTCTACAATAACGGCATAATTCAACTTGTTGAGTGCAAAAAGAAAAATCACCAAAAATGACAGCAATGCCATCAATCAGCTGCAACTGATTGCTTTCATGTCCCTTTGATTTTAATGGGAAACCAGTACTTTTATTAGCTAATTCACTTGGACTTTACATTGTAGACTTCCTGACAATGTCTGTTAACCTTCAAATGCCCCAATGTATAATTTTAAGGAGGTTCTCTTTCTCATAACATTCATTGTGAAAGGAGCTGCAATGGGATAGTGTCTTGAAATCAAATGCTGAACTATGTAGCTAAAACAGTAAAAGTACAATTGGTGGGAAATCACATTCAAATTGTACAGTGCCCTGGGTCAGACCACACCTTGAATACTGTATCTAGTTCTGGTCACCAAGGCATTCAAGCACTGGAGCTAGTTCAGAGGAGACCCACAAGACTGGTCCCCAATGACAGAGAAACTTTGGGCTTTTCAACTTTAATAGGAGGACATTGACATATGGCAGTAGAGACACATGATGTGAAGGGCAGACTGGCAACTCTTTGTAAATGAAAAGATAACTTGAATGGTCTTCCTCATCTGTACCTATCCACTAATCTGCTGAAATAACGAAAATAATCCAAGCACATACAGACAGTGAACATTGCTCAGTTGGGACATAGAATCAATTGTTAATGAGTAAGTTTCCTTCGTAGTGATTTCTTTACCTCAATACCTTCCTTCTATCTAATCCTACCCCGATCCCTTATACAAACCATATTATTGGCAGGATTTATCCTGTGTTGAAATTTTTTTAGCTTTCCCATAACAATGAATGACCAGATTTAGCATATGCAAGTTACTCTTAACATAAGCTAATTGTCTTTGTATCTTTAGTTAGCTAATAATATTTTGGATACAGAGAGCATCATTTGAAAGCAAAGCAATGTTGAGGGTGATAGAAGGACAGTTATTTGCAATAATGAAGCGACCTTTGGCAACCAGATGCATGGTGTGGCTCCTGGTGCTTATTAGCTTCAGCATGAATTGTAGCCTTGTGTATTTTTGTGCCCTTTTATATGCAGGAATTCAAATCTATTGGAGATTCCCATAACAGAAAGGCCCAGCCATTTCTTGCTGCAGGAAACATTGACGACAACAGACAGGTAGTGAGCTCCAGCTATAACTCTCCAATTGGCCTATACTCTGCTGACAACATACAAGATGCCCTCCAGGGACAGCTGCGTGGCCTGGCCATTGATCCAGAGGAGCAGTAAGTATAGGGTTTGGATTCTGCTGAGTCTCTCTGTCTTAGACTGGTCTTTGTTCTGTCCAGCTCTTGCTACTTGTACCCACTATATAAAACAAATTATACTCTCCAATGAGCATGTGTTTCGTGGAAGAAATTATTTTGGAAAAATGAAGCATTTTGGAAAAATGAAGCAGAGGTGAAACAAATTAAAGGATTAAATGTTACTACCTTCAATTTTATGGTTGATAAAATCAAGAAACCAGTTCTGCTTTAGAAGGTTTTTGCAGTTGGGGCTCAAGTACCATCTCACTGACATCCACATTTTGACTTGGGAACCCTTTACATTATTGTAGATAGAGGTAGGTTTGAGTTTGAAATGAATTAATTGAGTAAAGGTCCTAGTGTTGTGGTGATAACATTTATCTAATAACATGATCACAGAACAATATGGAAACCCCACAATAATCTCTTTTATTGAGATGCTTAGAGGCTAAACACGATTTTTTCCACTCACTACTAAGCAAGGTTTTATTTCAGGTATCTGTATTATTTTTAACCATTTTTCCTTACAGGAACTAGGCTACTTTGAACACAAGTTCAATACCAGGCCAAAACCCTTCTCAGTAGTTTCCACCTTGAGCAGGTTTTATGCTTTATCTTTGATAGACTGCATGCGTTTATGTCTTGATTTTTGTTTCTGACAAAAGAGGACCAAGGGAATCGCACATGATACAAATATAACATCATCCCTTTCAAAATAGACCTGTTTAATTAATATAGTTCAGCAACCTTGCACAAAAATTGAGTTTCAAATTCTGAAACTTACTATACTGAGCTAACATCTATACCAAAATGCTTTTTGCAATTAAACACAGGTAGTTTTAGTGTAATTTTAGTAGTATTTATTTATTTGTCCATTACTTTTGGGTGCTGCATGTTTCTATAAAGTTTGATAGCAAAGTTCAAATATTGATTTTTGATTTTCAAAGGAGAAAGTGCTTTAATCCCTTGATCCTCTCACATTAAAAATAAAGCGTGGGTTTGATTTGTCTATTATGTATTCCCATGTTTGATTAGATTGTGTTGATTTACTGTTGTTTATAAGCTCCATGACAGCATGTTGTACCAAAGCTTCGCTAATGCGTGATCCCTCGATATCGCATGTCAAGCAGTTTGCATTTTTATCCAAAATCCCGCCTAAAGATGAAGAAACTAAAAGCAAGACCCAGAGCTTTGGAAATCTGAACTATAAAAAGAAAATGCAGGAAATGCACAGTGGGTTGATTGACATCTAAAACAAAAAGATGGGTTAACGTTTAGTGCTGAATTTCATCCAAACTATTAAACTGCCTTGTTCTTTCTGATGCTGATCTATCTGCTACCCATTTACAGCCGGTTCTGTTATGCAATGCAAATAATACTTGACGTTAATGCAATGTGACAACAGCCCATTTGTGGTCTATTTGTGTGTAAACATCCTTGCACAGGAAATAAACCCTTATTCTCGGGACAAATCCACAAAGAAACACTGCTAGATCCAGTTAGGTTTCCTCAAGACCTTTATTTACCAGAAAAATTTGCGGCCCGCACGCAAGGGGCCTACGTCACGGAGCCGCCGCGATTCCAAAAGCAGCGGCTCATTAGCATGTCTGGGGTGGCTGCCCCCCACAGTGACATGGAGGGGGCGGGCGAGCCATCCCCGGCAATAATGTTCAGCACTAATGCATAGGTGCCGGCGCCATTTTTGAAGGGCTTACAGCCCTCAATGAAAATTTAAATTTTAACGGTACAGTGACTTTTAAGTTTTAAAAATGAATAAAATAAGCTTTCCATGCCCTCTCCCACCTCCCCAATGGCATTAGACATCATTCCTGCCCTCCCCGCCACCACCCCCCCGAATATTCACTGTGAAAAATTGACCTTCGCCCCCTAATGTTCAGAACGTTTGTCCTTTACCCCTTCCCATCAGCCCCCTCCGCCGCTGCCACCAAGATCGGTACAGGGCCTGCCAGCGTTGGGGTCAGTGACGGGCCTTCTCCATTGCTATCTTCATTCCACCACCGTTCTCGGTGTCGGAGAGCCTTTAAAATCTAGCCAATAGTCACCAGTGGTGGAGTGAATTATACACAAGCCTGACAATTTTATATTAGAGGTGCTGGGAAACCAGGAGCCAATGTAGGTCAGCAAGGATGCGCTGGTGGGTGAGCAAGAAAGTACTTATTATACATCAATTACCAAAAACCGCTACTGTATTATTACAGGAAAATTCTAAATATACTAAATATACCGAGAGTATTGTAGCCACGTTTTCTGACAATACAAAGATAGGAGGGAAAGCAAGTTTTGAGAAGGACATAAAGGGCTGGATCGTGGCGGGTGGGCCCGGAAAATTCTCCAGGAGAGACCTGCCGTGACCCCTGACACCAGGAAGGCCCCGCAATGTTTTACCCAGTGGCGGCGAGGCCTCGATGCAGCCCCCGTCACCAATTTTCATATGCAAATTATATTAAAATTTAATAATAATTACTTACCTGTAGCGACGGCCGTTCGGAGTTCCGAGGCATGAAACTGGAGGGGAGCGGGGAGGAGTGAAATTTTCAGGGTGAGGCAGGAGGATGGACAGAGGTTGGAGTATAAAAGTAGCGATGTCTTGCTACAGCTGTACAGGGCATTGGTGAGACCTCACCTAGAGTACTGTGTACGGTTTTGGTCCCCTTATTTAAGGAGGGATACACTTACATTGGAGGCAGCTCAGAGAAGTTTCACTACGTTGATTCCTGGGATGAAGGGAACCTTATGAGGAAAGGTTGAGCAGGTTGGGTCCATACTCATTGGCATTTGGAAGAATGAGAGGTGATCTTATTGAAACGTATCAGATTCTGAAGGGGCCTGACAGAGTAGATGCTGAGAGGATGTTTCCCCTCATGGGAGAATCTAGAAAAAGGTGGCGCAGTTTCAGAATTAGAGGTCTCCCATTTGAGATGGAGATGAGGAGGAAATTCTTCTCTCATAGGGTCATTAATCTTTGGAATTCCACACCCCAGAGAGCATTGGAGGCTGGGTCATTGAATATATTCAAGGCTGAGCTGGACAGATTTTTGATCTACAAGGGATAAAGGGTTCTGAGGGACAGGCAGGAAAGTGGAGTTAAGGCCACAATCAGATCAGCAATGATTTTATTGAATGGTGGAGCAGGCTCGAGAGGCCAAATGGCCTACTCTTGCTCCTATTTCTTATGTTATTTTCTTATTAATTATGCAGGACATTCAAAAACATGTTATTACATTAATACTATATTCAAATGTGGCAGTCCTCTCAAAGGCAGAGCACCCAAATGTGTTGCCAGTAATCAAACAGAGGTAGCTTTGGTGAATCTGACAAGTCCGCAAGAATGGAAGACAGTTGCATAACCAAGGATCTTCTGTATGGTGAGGTAGCCGGGGCCAGGTGACCAGTGGGGCACCAAAGCTCCGCTTTAAGGATGCTTGCAAGCATGACATGAAGGCCCTAAATGCCGACTGTCGCACCTGGGAGTCACTAGCTTGTGAAAGAGGGAAATGGCGACACATCCTGTGTATTGGTGTGCACTACCATGACGACCAGCGGCAACAGACGACAATGTCAAAAACAACAATTCACAGTGTCACTTGGCAGCTTCACATGCAGCACTTGTGGCAGAGCCTGCCTCGCAAGGATTGACCTTCACAGCCATCAGCAAAGAGCAGACACCCCCAAAAAATGGATTATTTGCTATGTGTCCATCATTTTTCATAGATGGAAGGATGCCAACCACATTCATAAACCTACTGTACAAATTAAACAGTGCATGCATAAGCCTACTATTGTAGCAACACATTAAGAAATCTATTTCAATAATATAGCACATAAACCTTATGGACCAATTATATAGTACATTTAAAAACCTACCTACATTCAGAAACTTGCTACAGAATATTCATTAACCTTTTACTGTATTATACAATACATTCATTAACCTGCTATTGCACTAATTACAAAATACACTCATTAATTTGCTACTGAATTAATCGTACAGTTCATTCATTAACGTACTAGTACAGTATATTCAGAAAACTTATTGTACAAATGCTAGTTAAAAATTGACTTCAAATGGCTTAGCAACAAACACTTTGAAAGCATTTCTCTTTGCAAACTAGCAAAAATGTATAGTGATTCAACAAAACTGTAAACTGTCATATAAATTGAATCAATATATTTTACCCACTAATAGGATAAATAGTGATTTCCTAATCCATTACAACAGAAACCCTGGAAATAAATGTACATTTTCATATAACATGGCTATCTTATGAAATTAGGAAGTAAAACCCCTGCATGTAGGGCTGCAATAAGCTTCGCACTGAATCCTTATGCTATTGCGCTGTAATGCAGTTGGTAAGAAAATGGAGAATTACATTGCGTATAACCCCGTCTTAAGAAATATGACTCTAACAATATTTGAACATTTTATAATACTGTTTGGGACATTTTAACTATTCTAAAATGTAACAGTTTTTGTTATAAAGAACGACAACAACACAATCTAACAAAAGCCTGAACTTTAAAGCTGCAGAATCTCATTTCCACTATCCAAATTTATCGACTTCATAAACTAAAAGTCTTCATCTACCAGGACAAGTTTAGAACTGACCATGCTGGCTGGGATATTATTGCCTTTACCGGGTGAATGTTTTTTTGTTAGAGGTTTTCGTACAAGTCTATCAATTATTAAAGACAAGGAATACACAAACATAAGGTTTCTGTGATATTACAAAATGCAACTTTACCAGATCAATATAATTCTGCAGTTTAATATTGCACATGGAAAGAATTCATACAGACTTTTAGGGGGAATTGTAACCCCCAAAAAAGGGCAGGTTTGGGTCACGTGGGGAGTTAAAGGGTTAAAAATCTGAATCCTGACCCCATCCTGGCTCCAACCCACCCACTTCCGATTTTAATAGAGGAGGGCAGTACTGGGCAGGAAACCGATCAGTTCCCAGAAGATGAGAAGGCATTTTAAATATTAGAAAGAGGCTGTGTGCCTTATTTTTATTCACCATCCACCGAATCAGTCCTTTTTTTTTTGTCTATTCTGTGTCTCACCCCGTTTTTTTCATTATTTTTGCATCGATCTCTTTTTTTTCATATAAGGTGGCCTTTATACCCCAGGCCCCTTTTATTTTGCTTCAGGGGGCCTTTATTCCCCAGGCCCCCTTTATATACATTTTAAAGAAATAACTTTATTAAAACAGATAAATAAAACAAAACTCAAATTAAAATGCCATTCTTGGCATCGATGATGTACTCCAGCCCCTGCGGTGCCCACCGGTCACGGAAAGCCTCAAGCGAACCGGCCGACACGGCATGCTCCTTCTCCAGGGACACCCGGGTGTGAACGTAACCTCGGAAGAGGGGCAGACAATCAGGGCGGATGGACCCCCCGATGGCCCGCAGCCTGAACCTGTGAATTGCCACCTTGGCCAGGCCCAGGAGCTGACCGACGAGGAGATCCTCCTCCCAGCCCAGCCCCCTCTGCACCGGGTGCCCAAAGATCAGGAGTGTGGGACTGAAGTGCAGCCAAAACTTGAGGAGCAGCCCCTTTAAATACTCAAAGAGGGGCTGCAACCTCACACACTCCATATAAACATGGACTCGACCAGGCTGCGGAAATTACAGGCGGCCTGGGAGTTCGTGAACCTACTTAAAAATCGATTGCAAGGAACTGCCCTGTGCAGTAGCCTCCACCCAGGTCCCCGATATAAAGGGAGAGGACTCCTGCATAGAGAGTCCTCCACCGGGGATTCCTCTCACTGCCAGATGGCAACACGGACCGCCACGGCGTGTCTGGGCGGCAGACGAGGGCGAGGAAGTGGAGAGTGTGCAGGAGCAGCCCATACAGGAAATCCCTCCGTGCCTTGTGGAATGGCACGGAGGGCACTTCCAAGAGGCGGCTCAGGTTGTGTGGGACCGGCTCCCGAGGAGGGTTCGGGGCCTGGGTCCGATGAGCAGTTCCGGTCGAGCAGGGATCAGCTCGGCTAGGAGCGCTCCGTACTCCTGAGCCCCCTCGTCACCTGCAGTGAGGGACATCCCGGGAGTTTTGGCTACTCCTCCGCCTGTCAGTCTGTCCCCTGAGCCAGTCGCCCGGACAGCCGGGGTGCTCTCCTCTGCTGGTGTGAGAGCGCCCTAACTGGAAGCGATCATGTTCCAGACTCTGAATAGATCCCGGTAAAAGACAGGCAACTCCCTCAGAGAGGCACAGCTAATGTTCTCTGCCGGGAGCTACGTGATGTCTTGAATGCAGTGCCCTGGTGGAAAATATATATCGCCAGCTCACACCATCTAGTTGGGCACTTGACGTATAGGTATCTCTGCATGGTCTGAAGGCGGAGAGTCACAGCCTGGGTGCAGACACACACCAGTGACTGGCCACAGACACACACCAGTGACTGGCCACCTTCCTCAATTGGGAGACTCAGGACCGCGGCAGAGACCCACGATGAGCTTCTTGATCTTGGTGACAAATGCAGGGGTTGGGGCCAAAGTGACCAACCAGTACCACAGCACTGAAGCCACCAGTTGGTTCATGAGCAGCGCTTGGCTCCTGTAGGAAGTCACGGAGCAGTCCTGCCCAGCGCCCCAGCTGAGTGGTGACTTTCACCTCCAACTCCTGCCAGTTTGCTGGCCAGGCTTCCTCCAGAGGTGGACTCTCAGATAGAGGAGGTGTGTGGTGCTCCACGCAAAAGGTGTCAACTCCTCCGTCAGGGAGTTTACCTGCCACTGACCCACCAGGAGTCCGGAACATTTCTCCCAACTGATCCTCGCGGAGGACGCGGCAGAAAAGGTCTGCTGGCACTCGTGCATCCTCCGCAAGTCAACGGGATCTGTGACCGTGAGGAGCACGTCATCGGTGTAAGCCAAGAAGACGACCCGCATGCCCGACCCGCACAGAGCCAAACCCATCAACCTCCTGCGAAGCAGGCACAGGAATGGCTCCGTGCAGATGGTATATAATTGGCCGGATATGGGGCATCCCTGACGCACTTCTCTCCAAAAGCGAAGGGGCACCATCAAGGATCTGTTAACTTTAACCAGACACTCTGCAGCGGCATATAAAAATCGGACCCGGGCCACAAAATGCGGCTCGAGTCCGAACGCACGCATAGTCCCAAAAAGATATTCGTGATCCACCTTGTCGAACGCCTTCTCCTGATCGAGGGAGAGAAAGGCGACCGACAGACCAGTCCTCTGGGAAAGATGGATCTGGTCCCGGACCAGGTGGATGTTGTCCTGGATGGACCGTCCCCGGACCATGTAGGACTGGTTGGGATGGATCTATGTGGGCCAGCACAGAGCCCAGGCAGATAGACATAGCCCGGGCAAAGATCTTATAATCCGTGTTGAGGAGGGAGACTGGACACCAGATCTTAAGCAGGTGGAGATTGTCCCTCTTTGGCAATAGGACGATGACTACCCTGCTTCACAAGAGGGCATCTGCCCGGTTGCCAGGCTTTCCCCCAGGACCCACGCATAATCGCCCTCCCGGAAGTACCAGAACACCCTGAGGAACTCCATGGTCAGCCCGCCTAGCCCCAGGGATTTGCCCCTTGAGAGTTGGTGGAGGGCGCCGGTCAGCTCCGCCAATGTCAGCGGAGCTTCTAATCCTTCGGCACCCCTGAATCAGTCCTTGGACATCCCCTCCGCAGATCGCCTCCCTTGCCCCTGGGATTGGACCAGCACACCAGCCCCGGCTGAGGCACAGACCTAAGTAATCTTGCAGCCTCTGCTAGAGAGCCCCCTACTCAACTGGAAGCCAGGCCTGTCAATCAGGTTGGCTTCCAGGCAAGGAACCGGTCAGTGAAGTCACACACATGCTGTGAACATAGAACTGTGGAATTAAAGTGTGTAAGGGAATCTCAGATTTCCTGCACTCTACAGGCACCTCCCTCTCCCCACCCTGCCCACTCATGGCAGATTCAGAAAGTTAAAATCCTCCCCCCACCCCGACTTAGTCTCAGCTGTACAAAGCAATCACACATGTATGTGTGTATGTTAAAGCAGGAACTGTGTAACAGGTATCTTTGGCATCCTTTTAGCCCCTTGTTTCAAGGTCGAGGTGCAGTTTTGAATTTACATCTAGGGATAGCGGTTTTGGACAATTCTGGTATGCAAATATTCAAAGCAGCATTGCTGTAAAACAATTTTATTTCCTCCTCCTTTCTACTACAACCCAAATGGTGAGACAGACCTTTGGAGTTTGACTTCTGTGGAAGGAAGAAAATTTCATATTTATGCAGTAACAAAGAGATTTGTTCTCATGACTGTAGCAGCACAAAGTTGAGGCACATATAATCAGAGATGGTTGAGTAGAGAAGGCACTCATCACACCATAAACTATACTCTAGGGAAGTATCATTTCCCATGACGGGACTGTTATTCTAGTAGTCCTGAATCTTATCAGGGATTGCTTTTCTAAATAAAATATTTGCAATTGGAGAAATAGCAAGAAGGACTGATTTTTTGTTCAGTGATATCCTTGCCTAACAAAATGGAATTTCAGTTGCCATGTGAAAGTGTAACGAAAATATCTAAATTTTTCTTTATTATAGTCATCTAATGCTACATGCCAACAAATAATGGCCTGGATCTTAGGGTGGCAATATCAGTGTTTGCCGTCATTACTTCACTGAAACTGACAGTGACTTTGGGAAACCGGACATGTGCAGAATAACATGGAAATCGAGAAGTTGCTGTCAGTTATTCTACACTCCTCCACAGAATGCACTGTTGAGATCTCCCAGAGTGCAATCTTTAAGCAATAAGTGAATTGACAAAAACTTCCACTTTTACTCTGTTAAGTCTCACTATAAAACTCTTGAAAAGTTACACCTTGTTGAATGAGATGTAACTGGGTTGTTAACAGCATTCAGCTTCATAATTACTGCTAAACACCCTCTCTGGCCCTGAAAAACTAAATTTATATTTGTGGAATGTCAAATCTTTCCATTATGATAAAGAAAATTCACATTTTTAAAATAATTTTTAAGGTCTGTTTATAATATTCTAACTTCTATTTTAATCCAATCATTATAAATTATTTTGTTATCTGAAAATTGAAATTAAAAGTGAAGGATAAAGTGCTTGTAACTTCCTGGCTTGCTGTCTGTGAGAATACTTCAATGCGATTGGCTGTTTACCCTGCTTGCTGACATCAGTGCTGCTGGATCCTTGGAGATCACCTTGGCTTGACATCAGATTTAAACTGTCATCGGGAAAGGGGAAATCCATGCCATAGAGATTGCTAGATCTTTGTGGGCAGCTTTCTTCAAGGCCAGTGGTTAGTGTTGTTATTTTGCTGCTGACTACAAAATGCAGCCCAATCACTAACGGCATCCCGGATTGTGATGAGCGATAATGTCGAAAGTGATGGAATTCCTCCCCTATAAATTTTCATTGATCTGTTAAGGTTTGCAGCTTGCTGAAGTTCACAAGTTTGATGAGAAATCTTATTATATCTGTTCTGGAGGGTTGGAGTTTCACTGAAGAGAATTGCAGTGTTACCTAATACAGGGAAATGCAAGGTGCCATGGCACAGATTATTGTTCTGAGGTTGGGAATTGGGTTGTGTCATTAGAACATCATAGGTAGAGGAAACTCAACTTTAGTATTAACCTGTTTCACATCTGGTTTAAGAGCATTTAGTGATATGCATGGATTTCTCGAACTTAAATCAGTCTCACCTGAAGGATTTGTTAATCTCAAAGCATTGTCACAGAAGATGAATTTCAGAAATAACTACACAGCATTTCTGATACATCACCTGATGAAGAAAAAGTTTTCACTTTGTATTTTTTGTTGTCTTTAGTTTACAAATTATAATATATGATAGTAATTTGGTTCATATGTATGGTCATAAGTAGATAGTTCACCTTCCATTACAGCTGGGAGGAGCAAGTGCAGCAGTCCTTCTGCAGCTGGTACCACTGACTCATGTGAATTGACAACCTCAACAAAATTTTGCCCTGAATAGAACTGTCAAGGTGAAGCTTCCAAGCCAAGATTAGGCATGCTCAGTTTAACTCCCCCATGCAGTTGTATTCTGAAGGCAACACTGCCGAAATATTGGTGTGCCAGGTTACTGCGCTATTTGGTATGCCAGGTTACTTCACCCTTCTATTTAAGGCAATTGAAGTTAAAGCATGAAATGTGTAATTTGGAAGTTCCCTTTCTCTTCCATAACTGCCCTTGAAAGACATGGGCTGAATATTTAGCCCCCACCGGCGGGGAAGGGGGCGGGAGTCGGCAAGCGAAGAATTTCATGCCACCAGCTGGCATGCAGGTTCCCCAGCTCCATCCCGCCCTGTGCCATTTTCCCAGAGATGAGATTGGGGGTCAATGACGGGTAGCCAAGTGAGTTGCTTATGGGCCTATTAAGGCCAGTTGTCAGAGGCCGACTGGTATATTCCAGTCGCCGCCAGGTCCCAGTAGCTGGTGGGGGAAGAGTGCAGTTGCCTGGAGGCAGCCTCCTGGCAGAAGACTGGGAGTTCAGTGCTCCAGGCAGGCTTAGAGACCCTCCCTGCCTGCCTGGGTTCAGCAATAGCCGCAGGTTGCCCTGTGGTGGCTCAGCTGCTAAAGCCATTTTTATTTTAAATTTGAAAAGGTTGGAGAGAAAGGGTGCCTCTATTTTTTTGTATCCTCTCACTCACTTACCTGCCATGGCATCCTGTTGCTGCTTTCAAGCAGGAGGCCGTCCTATTGGATCCTTAATTGGACGGCGAGCCCACCCTCTGGCTATTAATTAACCAATTTGGGGAAAATCACAGGTAAGTGACTATTTCCCATACAATGCAGGCTCTGACCCCCATTTGAGCTTGATGGCAGGGTCCTGAAGCCCAGAAGAAAATCCTGTCCATGCTCTCAGCTACTCTATGTCAAAGGTATATTGCCTACAATGTCAGATCTTTTCTGGTTAAGTGTAAAATCACAGGTAACAACCATTTAGCAACATTTAGCTGGAGGTCCCAGTGCAAGAAATCTCCCAGAACTGGAAAACAAGATGGTTGATTCAAGTTGTTAGTATACCCGGCACTAAAATATCTTGCAAGCAATCTATTTGGTTAGTGTTACGACCTCAGTGAGGTCATTAACATGAAAAATACGAGCTATGAACCCCCAGACCAACTTCAAATATTACACAATAGAGTTCATGTTTTAAGACTTTTATTATAATAACTAAACGAAAATAAATCCCCAATTAACTGAATTGCACTTTGTAAGTAGTTGATACCCCAAGTTACAAAGAAAGGTATTTTCTTTACTTATTTAAATACTTGAAATATTTCGTTTGTGTAAATGATTTTGCCAGAGAGGGGAAAAGTGCATTCTGCTCTGACTGTGCAGTATTGCAGTTTACAGCGTGACTGCCATTACAGTCATTTTACAGCAACCTATTAGGGTCTCATAGCTCATACATTGAAATACATTGAAGCTACACAATTAAGCTACACAGTCCTTTTTGACAGTGAAATCCTTTGTGGTTAAAAGTCCAAACTCCTCCCAGTTGCAAAGGGTTGTATCGCCCAGACTATTTCAACAATCAATGTTCTCTTCGCTCTCTTCTCTGAACACTTCCAACCTGGAGGTGCATGAATAAGGCATTTCCTGGTGATTCTGCTGGTCTTCTACTTCTCTGCAAGCTTAGGCTTTCAAAACAAGTCTTCGCAATCTTTTACTGTAACAAGCTTCCAAGAGCAGGTGTCTCCTCTCTCTCTGTCTTGAAGCAGCACTGCTGGTTTCTTCTCTTACAGCCTGCTGTGAGGCTAGAACTGCTGAGTTCCCTTCTTCCAGCCTGCTTTGAGGCCACAACCGTTGGTGTCTTCTCTTACAGCCTGTTTGCCCTCAGAAGGTCTATGAAATTTATCTGGACTCCGAAGTCAATAGCTTATTTTTCTGCTCCAAAGTGCAGAATCCAGAAGTCTGATTTCACAAAGCCACTTGGGCCATTCCATTGTTTCCAGGCCCTAACAACTGCCTGATACATTTACATCTTCCAAATTACTGACTCCTTGTTTTACGACCCACAAATCTGGGAGGGTGAAGCCCATTGTTCCTCAGGTGTTAGCCCTGCAGTCTCTGTTTTTCAGAAGGCAGTCTTTGAACTGTGTTCTTTGTTGTCCTAGTAACCTTTCACAGAGCGAAGGTGAGGTCACCTGACCTTCTGGACTCCATCTTGAACTTTTAAAAATCACAGTTTTTAAACCATAATCATGTTACAAGATTCATAACAGCATATAAAAGCCACACACTTCACACAATTCTTTTGCATACTAGTCCTTTGAATATCCTTGCTACCATACAGATCACTCATCCAGGCTCTGCTTCCTGGTCATTTGCACAAGTAAATTCTCAAGATTAAGATCCTTTTTCCCCTGCAGTGCTTTACACTTCCACATCTCCAGTTCTATATTTCCATCTTGGTCTTACATGCTGCTAGCAACGGCTTCTTTTTATTCCATGGCAAATTCCAAAATTGGACTGAAATCCAAACACTTGAGTCAAGCACTAGATACATAAAATTTTAAACTTAAAATGCTAAGCATTATTGTTAAATGTTCGCACTCTTGTGCTGCTTAGCAATTAGGTAATGATCACCCTACGTAAACCTAAATAAGAGCTCAGTTGGAGCACTGTGACCTGTATTGGGCTGCACACTATTGGAAGGGCATTGAGGCTGTACTGCAGGTTTACTAGGTTGCTGTCTGGCATGAAGAAATACAAATACAAATAGAACAATGCATATTACAGGCAATATAATAAAAGTATTTAAAATTATGAAATGGTGGCACAGCATAGATAGAAGCAAACTGTCTCAATAGTTGAGGGATCAAGAACAGGGGAAATGGATGCAAGATTAAACATAAGAGATTTACAAACGAGGGCAGGAGAAACTTCTTCAGGGAGATGTGAGAATGTGGAATTCACTTCCAGACTTGGTGGTTGAGGCAGAAATTATGTCAACATACAAGATTAGTTTGGATAGCTGGATGAAGGTATAGGTATTGAAGGGATAAGGGAGTAGGGGGAATATTTGGGATTAGAACTACTTATTCGTGTGGAGGTTAAACAATGACATGGACTGGTTGACCTAAATAATGCATTTCCCTCTTGTAGCTTCAATATATTTCAATGCATGAGCTGAGACCCTTATAGGTTGCTGTAAAATGACTGTAACGACAGACACGCTGTAAACTGCAATACTGCACAGTCAGAGCAGAATGCACTTTTCCATCCGAAAGTAAAGGAAATAAGAGAGAAACAAGAGAGAGAGAAAAAACAAACCAGCAAAGAAAAACAAAACAAAACGGGGGCAGAGATTACAATCTAAAATTGTTGAACTCAATGTTCAGTCCAGACAGCTATAAAGTGCCCAGGTGACAGATGAGGTTCTGTTCCTTGAAAGAAAGAAAGAATGCAGTGCTAGATCTGGTTCTGAATAATTAAACATGACGAGTAAGTGAGCTGAAGTTAAAAAAAAATCTGTAAAACAGTTATCATAACCTAATAAGGTCACATTAAAAATACATGAACAAAAGGTGGAGTCAAAGATGACGTTTTTGGACTGCAAACTAGCATGATTCAGAGTGATGAAGAAGACCTAGCCCAGATTAACTGACTGGACAAAAATTGCCAATCAAGCAATGGGTAATCATTGGGAGATTTTTAAATCTGAGATGGATAAAGTAAAGATTAAACACAGATTAAGTAGAGGAGAAAAGGGGAAATGTTAAATACTGGAATCGCATGGATAGAGAGGCTGGAACAAAAAGTATTTAATTAACAAGTTATGCGATAAATATAGGGAAGATAATACAGAATAAAACTATGAGAAATAAGTAAAAGTGTAGAATATGAAGATTCAAAGAATAGAAGTATGAAAGGGAAGCAAAAAGATTAGGAATGCTGAGGGAGGATGATGTTCAGTACTTGACATTTTTTCCATTAACTTTCATCTGCTCTTGCTCTGCTCACTTAAATACTCCACCTTGTTCATTCTGTAATTTCTGCACTGCCTCTGGGGATTCCTTTGCGCCTTCTAGGAGATAGAATTGATCTTGGGTATTAGCACAAGATGGGTGATAGCCCATCAGCAGCCTGTTTAACACATTGCTTGATTTGCTTTTCCAACTGACTTTAATGGAAATGATTTTAATGGTGAGGTGCGAAACAGACTGCAATTCACCATCACCTGTTTAGTAGTATTGTGGAAGGCCAATTTCACCTCCCCTAGTTTGATAACATCTATACATGTTACCAATTTGCATTGACTTTCTAAAAACAACTCTTCATTCAACTAACAAAATTCATACAGTGTAAAATGTCCTTTCATCTACTGGTTTACTGTAGTCATGTAAAGTAAAAATTATGTATAAAATGAGCTGTAAGAAAGTGGAACCATCTAGAAAATAGAGATTAAGAAACTGCCAAATATTATTAGAGTCTATAAATATTATCTCTAACGCTGAATGCAGCTTAAAAAAATTATTTCTGCTTACTGCAACTTACATGTTCGTACAGACCTGAACCAGCACCAGGAGTTCAAAACTCAGAGGTCTACAAGATGCTACACAACAACCAAGATGAAAGAAGTGAACCAAGGCAATCTGGGTCCTTCCGAGCAATCCAGGATTATCTGGAGACAGACGAAAGTGGTGAGCATCATTGAATCATATCGTACGTGTTTGATCATAAGGCCTGGGCATCTGTCCCATTGTTGGTATTCATGTGTTTGTAACATCAGTGGGTGAAGGGATACTTGGGCTCAAGCGGTAAGTCACTGTGCAATGCATATAGAGTGGAAAGATGTCAGTTCTAATTGGGAGTGGTGACACGAAGAAGGGATTGTGGAAATAACTCATTGTCTCAGTCACAAATATATTTCCACCTGTCACTTTGTTTATATACCAAGCAAAGCCTCCACATAATGGCTGATCGGACTGTGATATTAGCTCGATTTACAGCAGTTATATTTGTGGAGCTGGCCCGCAGATTGTTCAACAGTGATTATTACAAATTCAGAATCATTTTTAATCATCATTTAATTTCCTGTTAAATGACAAAGGTAATCGTCCAATGGTTACTAGAAGTGTGAGGGCTCCAGTGACAAAAGTCGGTGCTTCAACAGGAAGTGTTCAAAAGCTGCCACTGTGTGACAAGTGTGGAAATGGAATAGTGTAAGTATGTTTACAAAGGAAGAAGATTTACTGTAATAGCAGCAAGATGAATCCTGCTTGAAAGCAGGCTTTAAGCTTTCCTACCTTTTTGTTATTATTTCTGACTGACACGAAAATCAGCTGCATTGCTTTGAGCCGTGACCTAGAAATTGTGGCACAGGAGGCAGGGGTGAGGGGGGCTGGGAGTGAGGGGGGGCGGTGCAGGAATCCATCTTGCCTCTTCTTAATTTAAGCCCCTCCTGAGTAATAATTTTATGAAGTTCCTTTTTCTAACTAATTCCATTTTCCTGCTTTTCAAACAAAACCGCAATAGGAAGCTGGGTTGTGCTGTGGATTAGCCCACTGCCCTTTCCACTCTGAGGCCCGCAGGTTAAACCAGCCCAAATTGATGGGACAACTGCAAGAGTTCTACATGAACTGAGTTTGCCAGCCTCATGATTCAGATGTTGGTTTACATTTCTGGACAGATGCTCAATTAGCGGTCAACAGGTGCCAGTCATGTCACAATTGTGTTACCCATGGGTGTCATACAGCCTACAGGCAGACAAATCTTTCAGTTCCCCGAATTGGATTATTATAAAGTAGCCATGTGATAGAGTAGGCTTTTATGTTATAAAATGTTGTGCATTGAATAAAACATTTAATTGTAATACAACTGCTCTATGGAGACTAACTCTCACCGAACAAGTAAAGCTTGACTTCTCATTGTTTGGCACACAGTCGTGGGGGGATGTCTTCCTCCGCACGCTGTGTGTAACAAGATCATAAATCTACTTATAAAAGGTTTACAATGTTGCTACACATTGTAAAAAGACAAAATCCTCGCCTGAGATTAAAGCTTATAAAAGAGACTGTGGTTCTTGGATGTTGTTCCAAGAAAGTCGATCACTCAGTAATTCAGCAATGTCCCTTCTTTTTAAAAGGGACAGCAGTCATCACCAAAAGTTGTTTAGTCAACTAATTTTGGGGGCAAAAATGAAACTTGGATGGTCTGGTTCCTCCTCCTCTTCCCCAGCAAAGGCAGTAGCCTGGAAATTCTATTCCCCGGTTGGGGGTGAAAGGTGATATTATGGCATGACAGTGTCGGGGGGGGGGTTGGGGGGGATGGTGGGAGTGAGGGGTTGGTGAGGCAGCAGCTGTTACTTAAACTTTTATGTCCTGGACTGATTTCAGGAGTGTATTTTGGGCATTTCTCAGCTATTCCTGAAATTCTGCCTATCTTTGCTCCTGATAGCAAGCAAAGGATTCAGTGGGCCTACGATCAGACATGAGTTTCATTTTAACACCTGAAGGCCCCAAAGGTAATCAATCCTACGGACTACTGTAAGAATTCCCCTGTGGACAATGAAGATATCCTTCCTTCTATTAAGCCTCAGCCTTTTAAGGCTTCAGCTGCCCACTATTGGAATGGCCCCAAGTCCTCATCAGGACAAGTGTCTCTGTTGCAGTGATACAGGTGCTGATCAGCAGCTCCAAACATTTAAATGCCCCTCTCCTTGGGAACTAGGACAAGGTCAGCAGCTGGACAAAGAAGCACTTCCACCCACATCAAACGCTCCTCCAAAAGAGGGTCCACAAAAGATCTAGCCTCATACCTCTTTAAAGGTAGAAATGTTAGATTTCAAAGAAAATTTGAATTTCTATTTGAATGTGCCTGGTGCTCAAAATCCTGCCCTGCCTTTTACATGTTGTAATATTCATTAAGTAAAAGGATAACAGGCTACTGTATGACTGCTCATGTTCAGCTTTAATGATTGACTATTTTGTGTAGTCAAATTCGTAGGCTGCCTGTTTCAGGCACGCGTCCTGGGTGACTAAAGGTCGCCTGATTCAATTTCACGTACTGCTTCCCGGGTCAATTGGGGCATGATCAGATTTTAGACTCCGATTTATTTACTTCCCACACAAAAATTGGCTGCATCAATGCCCAATTTCTCCCCTCTCCCCAAACCAGTGTTACTTTCAGTTCCTAAATCGTAAAATTATGTCTATGCTGGATACTTGCACTCTAACACAATTATCGTAAAATAATTCTTACACAGCGGCACAGTGGTCAAGGCCCGTGACAAGTATCGACACCCAGAATGTTTTGTCTGCTCCGACTGTGGTGTGAACCTCAAGCAGAAGGGTTACTTTTTCATAGAAGGACAACTGTACTGTGACGTCCACGCAAGAGCACGAACAAAACCACCAGAGGGATATGATGCTGTACCTGTTTATTCGAAAATGAAGGCTTAATTTTCCTGCAGAGGTGTAAAAGGAAACTACAGATCAGATCCATTAATTTGAGAAGCCTACCTTGTCGCTGTTTTGCTGAACCCCACAATATGTGGTTAATCTTTAAATGCAAATGGTCTTCCAATGCAAGATATATTTAGAAAATGCAACTTGATTCAATTATCCATGTTAGCAGATTGCTACCTTGTAGACCATGCAGAAAGAAACACTGCTGTATGCATTGGCACAGTGATATAACTCATTATAGTATTAACTACTTAGTTTGTATAATCACATCTGTCAAAGCAATAAAATTGATACATTGTTAAAACACATTGTACAATGAGTGCAAATAAAAGATACTGAGCACCAGGCTAATAGGCTTCTAAAATGTACATTAAACAAATGTTCTGGCAGACATGCATCATACTTTAATGGTGTGTAGGGTGGGGGTTTACAAAATGCAAACATTATTGAATCATTGGGCAGAATTTTTACTGACTTGGCCCACAGGGAGTGGGTCAGTCAGAAAGCTGTGGTGTACCCACAGTTCAGGATTTCCCCCACAAGCTGTGAGCTCGGGGCCGGGGAAATCGACCCCGGGGAAGGTGGGGTCAATCAGGGATCATCATTGGGTGGTGGGGGTTGACTGGAGGAGGGTCAGTGAATGGTGGGGGCGATTGGCGAGGATTCAAATCAGCTGGGCTGGATTTCGGATGCTGACGCTCAGAGGGCTGTTCTTGCAATTAGATACCACCTGAATAGTAATTGAGTGAAGCGCATCGAGTTCATATGAAGAGCCCTGAAGTCTAGATGGCACCATGTGTTGCTTTCCATTCGAGGGAAGCCAGCCGCCCATTGAAAATCCTTTGTTCTGTCCAGCCTGTGCATCCTTTCCACAGGGAAAATCTCTATAAAGATGCTGTCCATTACAAACGCAGCATTTGTTATTTACCTCATGCACATACACACTGCAGACTGCCTAATTTGTCAGATGTCACCTGGTGTTTTTAAAGGGATCCAGTAGTGTGGAAGCCTCAGGCTGTGGTAACCTTCACTTGCACTGGAGGCGCCACCCTGACATAGATGTTAACTACATATCTGCCGGAGATGGCACATTTCTGTACCCAGCCTGTCTTTAGAAGTGGAGGCAGTGAAGACAGGACCCCTTCTGACATCCCCACATACATGTGAAAGGGTCTATTATCACTGGCTCCATGGCTGTGCAAAAGACACCTCAGGGGTTAGACATTGCAGCTGCATTTCTTCGGCCCTCACAGACTCTTCTTCCTCAACTCAATTTTGCAGTTCATTTAAACTCCATACAGGAATAATCAAGCTCACTTTTTTGTATGGTGCGATTTGAATGCAAGAGAGGAAATGAGAAGAATTTCTTTTACACAGCGAGTTGTTATGATTTGGAATGCACTGCCTGAAAGGGTGGTGGAAGCAGATTCAGCAGTAACTTTCAAAAGGGAATTGGATATATACATGAAAAGGAAAGAATTTGTAGGAATATAAGGAAAGAACAGAGGAGTGGAATTAATTGGATAGCTCTTTCAAAAAGCCAACATTGGTGCGATGGGCCAAATAGACTACTTTTGTGCTGTAAGATTCAATATGAAGGAAAGCTTTGGCAGAGAGAAAAAAAAATTTTTAAATGAGTATTATCCAGCAGAACCAGTCATAGGACAAAGTGCAGCAAGGATGAAATAAAAATGCAAGGAAAATTACCTGGTTCAAAAGCTTAACATCCAATGTATTTGATACAAAAAGATATAGCACCTTATCATTTTTCTCCAGGACATCCCAAAGCATTTCACATGCAATGAGCTACTTTGTCCAGTACAATTAGTGTTAGATGGATGAACAAACAGCAAAAGAGATGAGGAACTAATTACTCAATTTTTGGGCTAATATTACTTGACAGAATGATCTTAGCCAGACAGCTAGGAGAATTCCTCACTCTTCTCTTGAATAGAGGCATGAAATCCACATGAACTGGCCAATGGGACCAAAGTTTAATGTCTCATCTGGAAGACATTACCTTCAACAATGCAGCACTCCTGCAGTACTGCACTCACAACCCGCAGGCTCAGTGCTCAGTGCTAACAGCTGAGCCAAGCTAATATTGTGCGACACACTTCTTTAAAACTGTGGATTGTTCGACTCCACTTTACCCCTCAGTAATTCTGGTAATTAATGAAGTTATTATCGTGTTATATTCCCTGTTGACATCATTGAGTTTGGTCCATGTAATCTCCTGGAGGAATTTTCCAGAGTATTTTTCCCTTTATTGGCTCCAGGTTTTCTTGCTGTTTTTTTTTCTCTTTACCTCGCCCAGGAGCTAACATGACTGCAGGGCTGGGTGAGAAAGCAGTGTTTAGCCATGATAGTCCAGTCACCATGGTGCAGAACAGGCTTGAAGGACCAGCTGGTTTTATCTTGCCCTTCAATTTTGTAAATTCATATGTAATCTGCTGAAGTTAAACCTCCACCTCAAGAATATTAATCACACAATATTTAAATGTCTTACTTAATTTTCAGGGTATAGATAAATCAACACCTTTAATATATTTATTGCAAGAGTTACATTTGTCATCCATCTATCCATCAGTTTCTCATTTCTAATGTGATTTTCTGAAACTGTTGCTGAAACTTGCACTGAAGGCCATCCTACCAACAGGGAGAACTGCGGAGTTTTCCACACTCCATTTACCACTCAGTGTTCCAAGCAGGGAGTTAAAGACTTATTGAGATAGCTTTAACCCCCATGTCTTATTTGATTGGCTCCCAATTATCTCACTCAGAGAAGCCCCTCCTCCACCTTCCTCAAAATTCTAGTTGGCTTTCCCCATAATTCGTGTTTTCTAACTGGCTCTGCTTGAGTTGCAGAATCTTATTTAAAAATGCATTCTAAACTGGCATAGAATGCGATGTTCAGCTTGAGAGCAATGGGTAGGTTTTCAGCTAATTTCTTCTAAGAAAACTTACTGTCGGTATTCTAAATGACTTCTGAACTAGATATCAAAAGAAGCCAAGAAAGTGTAACATGACCCACTATACTTATGGTATTACATGTGGAACATTATGTCCAAGTGTGATCACCATACTTAAGAAATGTCGGCAGTCAGGATAGAGAGGAGGGCAACAAAATTATTACTAACTTATAAAGATGGATGAGTGAAAATAAACTGATTCTTAGTAGAAATCGGGAGCTATAATATGGGAAAGGATACGATTCAAGTCTTTTTTGTGCCTTGGATCAGCATGCACAGACAAAACAAGCACGGATTAACAATTGGGTGTTATGGTCAAAAGCCAATCATCGTATCCCTGGGGTATTGCTGCAGGAGTTATTCAGGGAAGTGTTCTCAGTTCAAGCATCTTCAGCTTCTTCATCACTGACCTTTCCTCCAACAGTCAGAGGAGCAGGGCTGCTTTCTGACAATTCAGCTCCATTCACAACTCCTCCAATAATGCAGCAGCCCATGCAGTCCACACCAGTAAGTGCCAGATAATGACTATCTGCAACAAGAGAAAGTCTTGCCATCTCTCTTTGACCTTACATGGCAACAACATTGCAGAGTTCCCCACCTCCAACATCTTGAGTCTTGAGGGGGGACACCACTAACTAGAAGCTTACTGTGTCAAAACGTTGAGTGATGATCACTCCAAAGTTTTGCACAGAGTCTTGGAGACTTGGGGTACATAGTAAGAGTCAGTTACAATTACAAGTTTTCTAGAGTTTTCTGCTACCTCTGGGGCCATCGTTAGGGCCATCGCTTCTGCCTTTAGGACAGTCTGGCTTTTTAGAGAGTGATTCATGGAGGCTGCTTCTTGGTAAGTTCCCCACTGGTCAGCTATGCAGTACCTGATCCTCATCAGTATCTGTCTGCACTCCATCAGTGGTGTAGTAGTCTGTTTTCTCATTATATTTTTAATCCTAACTACATCTAAAATCATTAAATCATAGAATGGCTGCAGCACAGAAGGCATAAAAAAGTTTTTCCTCATGTCACCATTGGTTCTTTTGTCAACCATCTTAACTCGGTGTCCTCTGGTTCTCAACCCCTCCACCAATGGGAAAGGTTTCTCTCTACTCTTTCCAGACCCCTCATGATTTTGAACACCTCTATCAAATCGCCTCTCAGTCTTTTCTAAGGAGAACAGCCCCAGCTTCGCCAATTTATCCTTGTAACTGAAGTCTCTCATCCCTGGAACCCTTCTTGTAAATCTTTTCTGCACCCTGTCCAAAGCCTTTACATCCTTCCTAAAGTGTGGTGCCCAGAATAGGACACAATACTCAAATTGAGACCAAACCAATATTTTATAAAGGTTCATCATAACTTGGACTCTCTTGGTAGACTTTTTAACTCCCAACACTTTATCCAACTGTTATTCTTAATTTACTTTTACCTTTTCTAGGAGCTTTTTTCTCTATGAAGAGCTACATCATCCATCTTTCTTCAGTTACCTTCTTAATAAGGTCAATTTTGACGCCTTTCATCTCTTTTAGCTGTTTTCATAGGAGTACCTATATTTATTATTTCAGCTGATAATACTTCCTGTGCTATTTCCTCAACTACTGTTGGGAGATAGTTCTATTGAACTATTAGTGGTCAGATAGAGCTATGTCATTTTCAGTCACCTCAAGCCCCATGTTGAGCACAAAATGTCACAGTACACAAGAGGTCTCTGTCTCAAAGGCGTTTTCTAGGTCCTCCCATCATGGGCCTTTTGCTCAGGTGCAATGTTCTGATTGCTAAACAAACATGAGACCCAGAAGATAATCATGTTTGAGAAATTTATTTGAGTTTTTTGAGGATGTATCTAGCATGGTAGATAAAGGGGAACCAGTAGATGCAATATACTTGGATTTCCAAAGGGCATTCGATAAGGTGCCACACAAGAGGTTAATACACAAGATAAGGGCTCATGGAGTCAGGGGTAATATATTAGCATGAACAGATGATTGGTTAATGGACAGAAAGCAGAGAGTAGGGATAAATGGGGCATTTTCAAATTGGCAGACTGTGACTAGTGGAGTGTCGAAAGGATCAGTGCTGGGGCCTCAGATACTAACATTCTATACTAATGACATAGATGAAGAGGTAGAGAGTAATGTATCTAAGTTTCCTGATGATACAAAGCTGGGGGGGAATGTAAGCTGCGAGGAGGACACAGAGACAGAAAAGAGATAGAGGCAGGTTAAGTGGGTGGGCAACAAGGTGGCAGATGGAGTATAATGTGGGAAGTGGGAAGTTATTCACTTTGGTAGTAAGAATAGAAAAGCAGAATATTTTTTAAAAGGTGTGAAACTTTGAGACAGGGTAGACACTGAGAGATTGTTTCGGTTGGAGAATCTAGAACACAGGGGCACAGTCTCAGGATAAGGGGTCAATCATTTAGGACTGAGATGAGGAAAAATGTCTTCACTCAAGGGGTTGTGAATCTTTGGAATTCTCTACCTTTAGAGTTGTGGGTGCTCCATCGTTGAGTATATTGAAGGCTGAGTTAAACAGATTTTTGGTCTCTCAAGAAATCAAGGGATATGGAGAGTAGGTGGGAAAATGGAGTTGAGGCTGAGGGTCAACCACGATCATATTAATGGTGGAGCAGGCTCGAGGGGCCATATGGTCTACTCCTGCTCCTATTTCTTATGTTCTTATTACAGGTTTAATGCTAAAGGTTTATTAAGGTCTATCTTCTCCTTCTTCTTTTTCTTCTTTGGCCTCCTTGTCTCGAGAGACAATGGGTATATCACAAGCCAGTAATTGGACTGTGTCACTGTGAGTGGGGCAACATATCACAAGACCAACTGTCGTCCCTTAGTTATGAAATATTGCACCAGGGACCATGTGGAATGCCCACTCTATTCTCCTATATACTCCAAAAGGCAGTAAAAAAGCACATTTGTCCAGGCTAAAATTAATAGATAATTGCACAGAAACACTTACACATTATCAGGTTCACATAAGTGAAAAGACTGGAAAGAAGATGGTATTAGCAACTGAAGTCTCTGACAGGAGCTGAATAGAATGGCCTTCAGTCTTGCCAATGTTGAGCCGAAGAAAAGTCTGCCACATCTGTGGCTGGGTTGATCTCCAATTATGGAGCAGGCTGTCGCCTAGTGGATTAAATGCTGTGGAGCAAAGCATGCGAAAGGGGATTGCTTGCATTTTTGTAAAGAACACAAGGAAAATGGGTTTGGATGTAAAAAAAAGTTTGTCAGTTCAGGTCCTGAAAAAGGAGCTTGATAACTGAGCAACACGAATGCATTGGTTGGCCATTTTTTGCTCCTATATTACTATATCCTCTGTCTTGCTTTGTTTTTGTGAATTTGAGCGAGGGTTAAATGGCCAGCTTGAAAGAAAAGGGCAGGGAGATGATTGGGCATGGAGTGATGGTGGGTGGTCTAAGATTAAGGGTGAGTCAGGTAAAAAAAAAGGCAGACCAGGAAATAGAAAATATGTTAAATAGATTCTCCATTTCAGTCTTCACAAATAAAAACTGGACAAATACTGAATCCAATGATTTTAGCACAGCAACGTACAGCATGAACAAACATTACTAAAGCCTGTGTATGAAGAAATTAAAGCCTGGATATTACACTCTATGATATTACTGCATAAATATTTAATGGGGTCATAGCAAATTATTCTGTCCATCATTTAAATGGAGGCATGAACGCAATTATATTCAAAAAAATCATTCAATGCTTTAAAATAGTGGCCAGATGAATTTGCTATAAACATACAAAGAAACACGTATTAATTTATGTAAAATAGTTGTCAGAATTATTGACAAAGAATCCAGCCCGTAATTGCTATACCCTAGATCTGTTGAGGGAGTACAAGGGAACATGTAAGGGGCTCAAGTTTATGGCCCCAAAATTCCAATGGGATTACTCCACTGGCAGAAAAGCAGCAGGGTGATCTGAAAGTGTGCTGATATCTGTGGCCCCGCTACACATTCCAAATTATGGGAACGGGGTGCTTTGCATGGTCAGGATGAGTTGCCCTATGCCTATAAGAGCCCATCAGTAGCGTGACCCAAAGCCACTCCACAAGGGGGATACTGAGATGGCAAGAGTTTCAGTTTGTTCTTATCAGACTGCATTGATGTCCCTTGACATACAGGAGGGAGAAGAAGACTTATTCAATACACTGCTGTTACTTATCCCACTCAATTTTCCTTTATATTGACTTCAATTAAAGGGAACCAAGGCTAGTTGTATAACCGACAGATAATCTATGGCTGCAGTTTTATTGCCCTAACAAAAGTGAACATTATAAATCAATGTATGTACCATAATATGAATTGCACGTCAGTGGTCTTATTTAAAGTGCCATTCCCTGTGAATGAGTTTGGAACTTCAGACAGGACAAGGGCATGGAAATGGAGGAGGAGTAGCAATATTGACACAGACACAATCATAGCAGTGGGAACGAAGGACATCAGTGTTGTATGTTGCTGTCAGCATGTTGGACACTGGGTTGGTCTGACTTGCATAGGTTTCTGAGGCTTTGGTTAGATTAAACCAGGGTTGTCCAACAATTTAATGTGGGGAAGGGGGGCACATCACAATTTTTGTCTTACATCGGGGGCTGGTGAGAAAATTTCAGAAAGATAAAGGCATTTAAAGTTTATTTTACTTATTAATCAAAACAACAACTAATGTGCATTTTTGTGAAGAAGGTTTAAATGAGAAGATTCATTTATTGACTTACTTTCTCATCACTATGTTGAACACTGATTTAGTGAGATACCTGGCATTTTTCTGCTTGCACAAGTAGTCAATGTTTGCCCGCATACTTGTAGCAATGCAGAGTATTCTTGATAGCTGTCCATTTGTCAGAAGTGATCTTGATCATTTTCTTTCCTTTGCTTTCTCTCTCTCTCTGTCTCTCTCTCTCCCTGTCTCCCCCTCTCTGTGTTCCTCCTTTTCTGTGTGCCCCCCTCTGTGCCTCTGTGTTTTTCGCCCCCTCTCTGTGTTGTTCCCGCAAAACCTCCTCCCCCCCAACCCCGTGTCATCCTTTGGGGAATGTATTTATACGAAAATCACGGAAGCGTGCAACAAAGACCATGCGGTTATAAGCAGAACTGCTCAAGTAGTAAAGGTAATGAATTTCTGGAATGTATTTGGAACGGTTTTATGGAAAATGTTTTAGAACTGAGGAGTTATAAGACCAGAGTAGACTTAGAGATGAGTAATGAATCAGAATTGGTTAACAAAATCACTGTAAGGGAACATTTTGCAAATAATGACCATAATATGATTGAATTTGAGGGAGAAGCAAGTATCATAAACCAAGATTTTAATTTTACATAAAGCAAACTTTGAAGTGATGAGAAATAAATTGACTACAGTAAGCTGACCAGACCTATTAATGAGATAACCTACAAATAAGCAGTGGAAAGTTTTCAAGGAAGTTTTTGCGACTGTACTTAACCATGCAGACCCCTAGCTGGCTGCAAGACAGAAAGCAGCATGTCGGGGTAAAGGTCAGCTATTCATAGTGGCAGAAGGTGGGAAGTGGAGTCCCACATGGATCAGTGCTGGGACTCGACTGTTTTCACAATTTATATGAGCAATTTAGATGTTGAAAGAAAAAAAGTTCTGAATTTCCAGATGACACCCAACTGACGATGGGTGGAAGTGGGGGTGGGGAGGTGGGGTAGTCAAAACTGAGGAGGATTGCAAAAGGTTATAAGAAGATATTAATAAACTTATAGAATGGGCATAAAATTGGTAAATGAGTTTCAACACAGTTATGTGTGAGATAGCGGGCTGAATTTTATGAGCTCTCCGGTGCAGGGGTCGTGGTGGGGGTGCCTGGAAAATTCTTCCGGGAGAGGCCTGCCACAACCTCCGTGCCGAGAAGGCCCCACCGCATTTTACCGGCGGTGGTGAGGCCTTGGTGCGGCTCCCCCGCCGCCAAGCAGCGTGGCCTTCATTTAAATATTAAAATGAAGTAAAATAAATGCACATCAACCTAACTTGTCCTGGCGGCCGTCCCACGCCAATATTCCAGCTGCCGGCCGGAACTCACGCACCTTCGGAACTCTGTTCGGAGTTCTGAGGCGTGACACTGGTTGGGAGGGGTGAGAAGCAAAATTATCAGGGTGGTGGTGGGGGCGGGGGGGCACGGGAAAACACTTTGTATTGGCTGAGGGGATGTTGGGAAGGGGTTGAAGGGCAAAGGTAGCAAAGTTCGGGGTGCTAAGTTGGTGATGGGAAGAAAAGTTTTTTCTGAGTCTTAAATAAATTTGATGGTCATGGTGGGTAGGGAGAGGGGCTTCAATTGGTCAATAAAGTTAAAAATTTTAATTTGCCCTCCATGTCCCTTTAAAAATTAAAATTGACGGTAAGGGCCTGCAGCCCTTTAAAAATGGTGCAGCGCCTGCACAGTGGTGCCGGATGCCATGGCCAGAACGGCCGCTCCCTCTGCATCATCGTGGGTGGCTGCTCTGCCGTCTCTATTGAAATGAGCCCCCGCCCGAAATATCGTGGGAGCACAGCGACGGTGCATCCGCACGAGTGGACCACCAAGATGAGAGCATGCCACCGCAATTTGCGGCGCGCTCCTAAAATTCAGCCCACTACATTTGGCAAGGAAAGTAAGCAGGAAAATAAAAATTTATACAGAGTAGAGGAGCAAAGTGAATTTTTTTATTCGTTCGGGGGATGTGGGCATTGCTGGATGTGCCAGCATTTATTGCCCATCCCTTGAGATGGTGAGCTGCCTTCTTGAACCGCTGCAGTCCATGTGGGGTAGGTACACCAACAGTGCTGTTAGGAAGGGAGTTCCAGGATTTTGAGCCAGTGAAGGAACGGCGATATAGTTGCAAGTCAGGATGGTGTGTGGCTTGGAGGGGAACTTACAGGCGGTGGTGTTCCCATGCATCTGCTACCCTCGTCCTTCGAGGTGGTGGAGGTCACGGGTTTGGAAGGTGCTGTCGAAAGAGCCTTGGTGAGTTGCTGCAGTGCATCTTGTATATGGTACACACTGCTGCCACTGTGCATCGGTGGTGGAGGGAGTGAATGTCGAAGGTGGTGGATGGGATGCCAATCAAGCGGGCTGTTTTATCCAGGATGGTGTCGAGCTTCTGGAGTGTCGTTGGACTTGCACCCATCCAGGCAAGTGGCGAGTATTCTATTACACTCCTAACTTGTGCCTTGTAGATGGTGAGCAGGCATTGGAGAGTCAGGAGGTGAGTTACCTGCCACAGGATTCCCAGCCTCTGACCTGTTCTTGTAGCCACAGTATTTATGTGGCTGGTCCAGTTCAGTTTCTGGTCATTGGTGACCCCCAGGATGTTGATAGTGGGGGATTCAGTGATGGTAATGCCATTGAACATCAAGGGGAGATGGTTAGATTCCCTCTTGTTTGAGATGATGGTCATTGCCTGGCACTTGTGTGGCACAAATGTCACTTGCCACTTAGCAGCCCAAGCCTGGATATTGTCCAGGTCTTGCTGCTTATAGACAAGGGCTGCTTCAATATCTGAGGAGTCGCGAAAGGTGCTGAACATTGTGCAATCATCAGCAAACATCCCCACTTCTGACCTTATGATGGAGAGAAGGTCATTAATGAAGCAACTGAAGATGGTTGGGCCTAGGACACTATCCTGAGGAACTCCTGCGATAATGAGCTGGGACTGAGACGATTAACCTCCAACAACCACAACCATCTTCCTTTGTGTTAGGTACGACTCCAAACAGTGGAGAGTTTTTCCCCTGATTCCCATTGATTCCAGTTTTGCTCGGGCTTCTTGATGCCATACTCGGTCAAATGCTGCCTTGATGTCAGGGGCAGTCACTCTCACCTCACCTCTGGAGTTTAGCTGTTTTGTCCCATCTTTGAACCAAGGCTGTAATGAAGTCAGGAGCTGAGTGGACCTGGCAAAACCCAAACTGAGCGTCACTGAGCAGGTTATTGTTGAGCAGGTGCCACTTGATAGCACTGTTGATGACACCTTCCATCACTTTACTGATGATCGGGAGTAGACCGACTGGGCGGTAATTGGCCGGGTCGGGTTTGTCCTGCTTTTTGTGGACAGGACATACCTGGACAATTTTCCACATTGCTGGGTAGATGCCAGTGTTGTAGCTGTACTAGGACAGCTTAGCTAGGGGCACGGCTAGATCTTGAGCACAAGTCTTCAGTACTATTGCCGGAATGTTGTCAGGGCCCATAGCCGTTGCAGTATCCAGTGCCTTCAGTCATTTCTTGATATCACGTGGAGTGAATCGGATTGGCTGAAGATTGCTATCTGTGATGCTGTGGACCTCAGGAGGAGGCCGAGATGGATCATCAATTCGGCACTTCTGGTTGAAGAGGGATACAAATGCTTCAGCCTTTCTTTCACACTGATGTGCTGGGCACCCCCGTCATTGAGGATGGGGATGTTTGTGGGGCCTCCTTCTTCTGTCAGTTGTTTAATTGTCCACCACCATTCATGACTGGATGTGGCGGGACTGCAGAGCTTAGACCTGATCCGATGGTTGTGGGATCACTCAGCCCTGTCCGCTCTTTGGCATGCACGTAGTCCTGTGTTGTAGCTTCATTTCTAAGTATGCCTGGTGCTGCTCCGGGCATGCCCTCCTGCACTCGTCATTGAACCATTGGTCCCCTGGCTTGATGGTAATGGTAGAGTGGGGGATATGTCGGGCCATGAGGTTACAGATTGTGGTTGAATACAATTCTGCTGCTGCTGATGGCCCACAGTGCCTCATGGATGCCCAGTTTTGATTTGCTCAATCTATTCGAAATCTATCCCATTGAGCACAGTGGTAATGTCACGCAACATGATGATGGGTACCCTCTGTGTGATGACGGGACTTCGTCTCCACAAGGACTGTGCGGTGGTCACTCCTACTAATACTGTCATGGACAGTTGCATCGTCAAAAGGTTAATTGGTGAGGACGAGGTCAAGTCGGTTTTTCCCTCTTGTTGGTTCCCTCACCATCTGCCACTCACCCAGTCTAGAAGCTATGTCCTTTAGGACTCGGCCAGCTCGGTCAGTAGAGGTGCTACCGAGCCACTCTTGGTGATGGACATTATAGTCCCCCACCCAGAGTACATTTTGTGCCCTTGCTATCCTCAGTGCTTCTTAAAATTGGTGTTCAACATGGAGAAGCACTGATTCATCAGCTGCGGAGTGAGGGGGTGTGGCGGTAGATGATAATCAGCAGGAGGTTTCCTTGCCCATGTTTGACCTGATGCCATGAAACTTCATGGGGTCCAGAGTGAGTTGAGGACTCCCAGGGCAACTCCCTCCTGACTGTATACCACTGTGCTGCTACTTCTGGTGGGTCTGGTGGGTCTGTCCTGCCGGCAGGGGAAGGCATACCCATGGATGGTGATGGTGGTGTCTGGGACATTGTCTGCAAGGTATGATTTCGTAAGTATGACTATGTCGGGCTGTTGCTTGACAGGTCTGTGTGACAGCTCTCCCAATTTTGGCACAGATGTTAGTTCGGAGGACTTTGCAGGGTCGGCAGGGATACACAAGAATACAAGTAATAGGAGCAGGAGTCGACTATATGGCTCACTGAGCCCATTGACTCCATTCAATACGATCATGGCTGATCTTCTGCCTCGATTCTACCTTCCCGCCTGCTCCCCATTTCCCTTGATTCCCTGCAAGCAGAAAAATCTGTCTATCTCGGCCTGAAAAATACTCAACGATTGAGTATCCACAACCCTCTGAGAATTCCAAAGATTCACAGCCCTTTGAGTGAAGTAATTTCTCCTCATCTTAGTCCTAATTGATTGACTCCTTAGCCTGAGACTATGCCCCCGTGTTTAGATTCCCCAATGGAAACCATCTCTCAGTGCCTACCCTATCCAGCCCCTTCAGAATTGTATATGTTTCAATGAGATCACCTTTCATTCTTCTAAATTTCAGAGAAGATAGGCCCAATTTACTCAGCCTCTCATCATAGGACAATCTCCTCATCCCAGGAACCAGTCTAGTGAACCTCCACTGTATTGCCTCCAATGGAAGGATATCCTTCCTTAATTATGGAGCCCAAAACTGCACACGGTATTCCAGATGTGGTCTCACAAAAACTCTGTACAATTGTAGCAATACTTCTTTATTCCTGTACTCCAATCCCCTTGCAATAAAGGCCAACATCCCATTTACCTGCCGAATTGCTTGTTGTACCTGTATGCTAACTTCCTACGTTTGTTGTACAAGTACACTCTAGCCTCTCTGAAGATCAGCATTTAAACGTTGCACACCTTTTTTAAAAATGCTGCTTTTCTACTCTTACGACCAAAGTGAATGACTTCATACTTCCCCACATTATACTTCATCATGAATGTTGCCCACTCATTTAATATATTACTATCTCTTATCTGGGAGTATGACTAAATAAATCATTAAAAGTAGTGATACAGGCTAATACGCCCATAAAAAAGCAAACCAAGCACTAGGTTTATTTCAAGAGGGATGGAATTGAAAAGTAGGGAAATTATGCTAAACCAGTATAGAACCTGGTTAGACTGCACTTGGAGTAATGTGTATGGTTCTGGTCGCCATATAAAAAGGATATAGAGGCACTGTAGAGGGTGCAAAATAGATTTACAAAGATGATACCAGAACTGTGAGGTTATATTTAATAGCCAAGCATGAACAGGTGGACTTCTTTTCTCTTGAAAAGAGAAAGTTGTGGGGCGACTTAATCGAGGTCTTGCCAGCATGACTGGTTGGGCCCTTTGGCCTGTTTCAGTGCAGTATATTCTATGTAATTCTATGCAAATGACAAAGGCTCCACTTGTACATTTAAGCAACTATGGTCAACAAACAAGGTAAGGGACAGTATTAAGCTAAAAAATAAAGGCTTACAGAAATGCTAGGAAAAGTAAAAAGCCAGCAGACCAGGAGAGCTATAAAAAGGTACAAAGAATGTCATAAATATATTGAAAAAGAATAGTTGGGGGAATGTGATCCCATTAGAGAAATGTGAAGGTGTTACTATAATGGTTAAATGGTAGTAGACTTGTTAAATTAATACTTTTGTATCCATCTCCACATTAGAGGAAGAAGACAGCGATACAAGGAAGTCAAGGAGGAACTTATTGGATTTAATTTAAGTATTTTAATGGTAATGGCGGAAATAATGGGACTTAAGATAGCCAAATCGCCAGGACCAAATGATTTCCATTCTAAAAGAAAAGGTGTGAAAATTTCAGATGCATTAGTAATAATTTTCCAAAGCTCTCCAGACTTGTGCCTTTGGATTATAAAATTACAAATGTCACTCCATTGTTTAAGTAAGGAGGAATGGAGAAACCAGGTAACTACACAGTTTAATGTCAGTTGTGGAGAAGTTGCTGAAATCTACCATCAAGGAGAGAGTGGCTGAGTATATTTGAACAAGAATGACTGATAAAAAAGCATCAGCATGGATTTGTGAAGGGTAGATCTTGTCTGATTAATTTAGTTGAATTTTTCAGGAGGTCACCAACATGGGGGATAGGGAAGTGTTATTATCTATATGAACTTCCAGAAGGCTCTTGATAAGATTCTACATAAGAGGTTAAAGCAAAAATGAGAAAGTACAAAATTGGAGGTAATGTTGTGATATGGGTTAGTAATTTATTGGGAGATAGGAGACAGGTTAAAGGGAATGTACTCCGATTGGGGGGATGTGATAAATGGTATCCCCCAAGGTTCTGAACTAGGGGTTCATCTTTTCACCAAATATGTAAATGACTTGGGTGAAATAATAGACTTGTATATCCAAGTTTTCAGATGACATTAAGTCAGGAGGCACAGTAAGTGGCGTAGATGGAAGCAGGAAATTGCAAAGGGACATAGACAGATTAAGTGAGTGGACAGCAAGTAGTGTTCACCACCTGGAATTGATGTCTGACAGGCAACAGCCACAGGAATCAATACACCAGTTCGTAAGCAGATGCCATAGTAAGGACAACAAATGCAACTTCTCAGAAGCTGAGCTGTCAGACCGAATAATTAAGTTGGTGATTATATCAACACCCATTGAAGCATTTCAGAAGGACCTGTTGGGGATAAAGAAAGGTCACAGCATTGATGCACTTCTGGAAGATGGCAGGAAATATGAAGCCATTGTAGCTGGACAACAGCACCTGCAAGCACTAGATGCAGCCAACAGTATCCGCACCATAACCAGGTCAAAAAGAGCAAGCAAGCTGTGTGCTAAGTGTGGTCTGTCCCACTCACAGCTAAATTGCCCTGCATTTCGAGACCTGTGCAGTGTAAAAGGACACTGGACCCGCCTATGCAGGAATTCTGTTCCAAAGACATGGCCAAAAGTAACGATTGGACACAGGCAAACAGATTACAGGTGCAGCAACAGGGCAACAGCAGCAAGGAAAGCGCCAGAGACCTATATAAACGCAAGCTGATACATGAGGTCCACAGCAAAACAGACCTGAGACAAGACTCAGAGAGAAGTAAGTCTCAGTTAGAAGATGAACAAGCATTCTACATTGTGAACCTGACACACCATGTTGATGATATCCAACAACAGGAAGCTTTCACCACCATCAACATCATGTACCCAAAGAAAGCTAGTAAGCATACACTCAAGATCAAGATTGACACCGGCGCTAGTTCAAATATCCTACCAGTCCGAATCCTCAAAGATATGTATTGGAATCATTGGCGATCGATGATACAACTGACAACTGCCAAACTATCTGCATACAACAGGTCATCCATTCCTTGCAATGGCACATTAACAATGCAATGCAGATATGGCAAGTTGGCTTTGAAACCACAAGTAGACATGAGCAGATCAGCAGTGGCAGGTCTACCAGCGTGTAAGGATCTCAGCATTATACCTATCCACGAGAGCATTGCCAAGGGGACATCTCCATGAACCTGAGCCCGCTCGCAGACTCCGACCAGCATCAAATGGTGCAGTCTGGAAACCCAGCAACAGCACAATTATGCTCCGCCTTCACTTCTGCTCTCTAGAGCACCACAATGAGCCAGAATGGCCAGGTGTCTCCATGAGACCAACTTCTCTTCTCCCAACAATGGGATCTGCCTATGCTGTACCATGTAACAGAGGACACCAGACAAATTGGTTTGGTCTGACTGATCTGTTTGTCACCATTTTCTCTGGTACAGTACAGTTGTTCAGTAGTAATCTGGCAGATTGTTTTCTGACAATGTTAGAATTTAAGCGTATTGTGCTTACTGGTGATTTATTTCCGACATCTTTATATTTACAGAAAACTTATCTGAAATAAGAGGAATGCAATTTAATCCAGAGAACGCTTTAAAAGTAAGTCACAAGTCACATAAACCACTTTCTCCCTTCAGGTTAAGTTCATAGTCACTGTGTTTTACCTGCTTGATGCAAATAAGAAAAAGATTGTTTTCCATAGAGAAGAACTATTTGAATATACCATACATCAGAAGAACTTTATTCCCCCCACCCACCCCTGCCCTTATTCTCATCCATTTTTTGTTGCTAAAAACAGAATCTGGAAAACAGCTAAAGAAACTAAGCCTTTTAAAGAAGCAATCAAACTGACTGTAATCATCCCTACACGTAGGAAAACAATAGGTACTTTCCATCATGGAATTAAAGTTCCTCCAGGTATCAATAAACAGAAGGACAGAAATGAGGCTGGGACTTGTCAGAAGAAATATCAATCAAGCCAGGCGAAGAAGGACCTGGAAAAAAGAGAGTAACTAGCCAGGATAAAAGTAACTGCACATGAGCCAACAGAATTCATTGGAACATAGACAGGATTGAGATAGAGTTCCAACACTGTCATAGAAACATCGAAAATAGGAGCAGGAATAGGCCATTCGGTCCTTCGAGGCTGCTCCGCCATTCATTATGATCATGGCTGATCATCCAACTCAGTAGCCTGTTCCCGCTTTCTCCCCCATATCCTTTGATCTCTTTCGCCCCAAGAGCTATATCTAACTCCTTCTTGAAAACATACAATGTTTTGGCCTCAACTGCTTTCTGTGGTAGCGAATTCCACAGGCTCACCACTCTCTGGGTGAAGTAATTTCTCCTCATCTCAGTCCTGAAAGGTTTGCTCCCGTATCCTTTGACTACGACCCCTGGTTCTGGACTCCCCCACCATTGGGAATATCCTTCCTGCATCTACCCTGTCAAGTCCTATTAGTATCTTATAGGTTTCTATGAGATCCCCCCTCACTCTTCTGAATTCCAGCGAATATATTCGTAACCGACTCAATCTCTCCTCATACGTCAGTCCCGCCATTCCAGGAATCAGTCTGGTAAACCTTTGGTGCCCTCCCTCTATGGCAAGAACATCCTTCCTCAGATAAGGAGACCAAAACTGCACACAATATTCAGGTGTGGCCTCACCAAGGCCCTGTATAATTGCAGCAAGACATCCCTGCTCCTGTACTCGAATCCTCTCGCTATGAAGGCTAACATACCACTTGTCTTTTTTACCGCCTGTTGCACCTGCATGCTTACCTTCAGCAACTGGTGTACGAGAACACCCAGGTCTTGTGGCCTATTCCCCTCTCTCAGTTTATAGCCGTTCAGATAATAATCTGCCTTCCTGTTCTTGCTACCAAAGTGGATAACCTCACATTTATCCACATTATACTGCATCTGCCATGCATTTGCCCACTCACTTAACTTGTCCAAATCACCCTGAAGTCTCTCTGCATCCTCCTCATAACTCACCTTCCCACCCAGTTTTGTGTCATCTGCAAATTTGGAGATATTACATTTAGTTCCCTCATCTAAATTATTTATATATATTGTGAATAGCTGGGGTCCGAACACCGATCCCTACAGTACCCCACTGGGCACTGCCTGCCATTCGGAAAAAGACCCGTTTATTCCTACTCTTTGTTTCTTGTCTGCCAACCAATTTTCTATCCATCGCAATACACTACCCCCAATCCCATGCGCTTTAATTTTACACGTTAATCTCTTATGTGGGACTTTGTCGAAAGCCTTCTGAAAGTCCAAATAAACCACATCCACTAGCTCCCCCTCATCAACTCTACTTGTTACATCCTTGAAGAATTCTAGTAGATTTGTCAAGCATGATTTCACTTTCGTAAATTCATACTGACTCTGTCCGATTCTACCACTGTTCTCTAAGCGCTCTGCTATAAAATCTTTGATAATGGACTCTAGAATTTTCCTCACTACCGACGTCAGGCTGACTGGTCTATAATTCCCTGTTTTCTCTCTACCTCCCTTTTTAAATAGTGGCTTACATTAGCTACCCTAAAATTTGTAGGAACTGTTCCAGAGTCTACAGAATCTTGAAAGATGACCACCAATGCATCCATTATTTCTAGGGCCACTTCCTTAAGTACTCTGGGATGCATACCATCAGGTCCTGGGGATTTATCGGCCTTCAATCCCATCAATTTCCCAACACCATTTCTCTACTAATGCTGATTTCCTTCAGTTCCTCCCTCTCACTAAGCCCTGTGTTCCCCAACATTTCTGGTATATTTGTGTCCTCCTTTGTGAAGACAGAACCAAAGTATGCATTTAGTTGGTCAGCCATTTCTTTAGTCCCCATAATAAATAAATTCCCCTGTTTCTGACTGTAAGGGACCCACATTTGTTTTCACCAATCTTTTTCTCTTCATATACCTATAGAAACTTTTACAGTCAGTTTTTATGTTCCCTGCAAGCTTGCTCTCATACTCGATTTTCCCCTTCTTAATCAATCCCTTGGTCCTCCTTTGCTGAATTCTAAACTGCTCCCAATCCTCAGGTCTGTTGATTTTTCTGGTGAATTTGTTGCCTCTTCCTTGGATCTAAAGCTGTCTCTAAATTCCCTTGTAAGCCATGGTTTGGCTACCTTTCCAGTTTTACTTTTCCGCCAGACAGAAATAAACAATTGTTGCAGTTCATCCATGCGCTCTTTGATTGTTTGCCATTGCCTATCCACCATCATCCCTTTAAGTAGCATTTCACAATCCATCATAGCCAACTCGCACCTCATACCTTCGTAGTTTCCTTTATTAAGATTCAGGACCCTAGTCTCAGAATCAACTACGTCACTCTCCATCTTGATGAAGAATTCTATCATATTATGGTCGCTCATCCCCAAGGGGTCTTGCACCACTAGATTCTCAATTATTCCTCTCTCATTACCCAATACCCAGTCTAGGATGGCCTGTTCTCTAGTTGGTTCCTCAACGTATTAGTCCAGAAAACCATCCCGTATACACTCCATGAATTCCTCCTCTACTGTATCGTGACTAATTTGATTTGCCCAATCTATATGCAGATGAAAATCACCCATAATTACAGATGTTCCTTTATCGCATGTGCTTCTTCTTCTTCTTCTTCTTTGGCCTCCTTGTCTCGAGAGACAATAGGTAAGCACCTGGAGGTGGTCAGTGGTTTGTGGAGCAGCGCCTGGAGTGGCTATAAAGGCCAATATTAGAGTGACAGACTCTTCCACAGGTGCTGCAGAAGAAATTGTTTCTCGGGGCTGTTACACAGTTGGCTGTCCCCTTGCGCTTCTGTCTTTTTTCCTGCCAACTGCTAAGTCTCTTCGACTCGTCACACTTCAGCCCCGCTTTTATGGCTGACCGCCAGCTCTGGCGCTCGCTGGCAACTGACTCCCACAACTTGTGATCAATGTCACAGGACTTCATGTCGCATTTGCAGACGTCTTTAAAGCGGAGACATGGATGGCCGGTGGGTCTGATACCAGTGGCGAGCTCGCTGTCTTTGGGGATCCTGCCATCTTCCATGCGGCTCACATGGCCCAGCCACCTCAAGCGCTGCTAACTCAGTAGTGTGTATAAGCTGGAGATGTTTGCCGCCTCGAGGACTTCTGTGTTGGAGATACGGTCCTGCCACCTGATGCCAAGTATTCTCCGGAGGCAGCGAAGATGGAATGAATTGAGATGTCGCTCTTGGCTGACATACGTTGTCCAGGCCTCGCTGCCATAGAGCAAGGTATTGAGGACATACGCCTGATACACTCGGACTTTTGTGTTCCATGTCAGTGCGCCATTTTCCCACACTCTCTTGGCCAATCTGGACATAGCAATGGAAGCCTTTCCCATGCGCTTGTTGATTTCTGCATCGAGAGACAGGTTACTGGTGATAGTTGAGCCGAGGTACATGAACTCTTGAACCACTTCCAGCGCGTGGTCGCCGATATTGATGGATGGAGCATTTCTGACGTCCTGTCCCATGATGTTCGTTTTCTTGAGGCCAAATTCATTGCAGGCAGCCGCAAACCTGTCGATGAGACTCTGCAGACACTCTTCAGTGTGAGATGCTGAAGCAGCATTGTCAGCAAAGAGGAGTTCCCTGATGAGGACTTTCCATACTTTGGTCTTCGCTCTTAGATGGGCAAGGTTGAACAACCTGCCCCCTGATCTTGTGCGGAGGAAAATTCCTTCTTCTGAAGACTTAAACGCATGTGAAAGCAGCAGGGAGAAGAAAATCCCAAACAGTGTGAGTGCGAGAACACAGCCCTGTTTCACGCCACTCAGGATAGGAAAGGGGTCTGATGATGCTTCTAATTTCCTGTTTAATGCGATTCCCAACATCACCACTACAGTTTGGGGTCTATATACAACCCCCACTAACGTTTTTTGCCCCTTAGTGTTTCTCAGCTCTACCCATACAGAATCCACATCGTCAGAGATAATATCTTTCCTCACTATTGCATTAATTTCCTCTTTAACAAGCAATGCAACTCCACCGTCTTTTGCTTTTTGTCTGTCCTCCCTAAATACTGAATATCCCTGGATGTTCGTTTCCCATCCCTGGTCACCCTGGAGCCATGTCTCCGTAATCCCGACTATATCATACCCGTTTACATCTATTTGAGCGATTAATTCATCCACTTTATTGCAAATGCTCCGTGCATTAAGGCACAAAGCCTAAAAGCTTGTCTTTTTAACATTACTTGTCCCCTTCCCACTATCTTTCACGGTGGCCCTGTTTGATTCTGACCCTTGATTTCTCTGCCCATCACTTTTCTTATTCCCCCTTACTGTCTTTTGTTCCTGTTTTTGATCCCCCCTCATCTGACTCCTTGCAAAGGTCCCCATCCCCCTGCCAATTACTCTCCGCCTCGCGGACGCTCCACAGTGTCCCCAGCCGCCACTCTCTTACAGCTGTCTGTTGTAAACCACTGCCAACACTCTCTAGTATTTCACAAAATTACATAGAATTTACAGCACAGAAAAAGGCCATTGGGTCGAACTAGTCTATGCTGGCATTTATGCTCCACATGAGCCTCCTCCCACCCCTTTTCATCTCACCCTATTCTAAAATATAATCAGCTTGTAAATAGTCTGGACAAAAGCATCATTGATGGTCTGTGTGTGTCTGTGGTCTAATATAATTCTATGTGGTTCCAGTATGACTCTATGAATATTACGAACATGCTGTTTTATTAAAATTGTGGAATATTCCTTTAAAAAAAACTTTAGGCATTGCAGCAGCAGCTTGAATCATTTGAAGCCCTCCGCCAGCAGACCTTGCAGCATGCCAGCTCGGTAAGCAATTCCCATTCCTAAAACTCCTTAAGAAAGCAGTCAGCTTCATTTTCATAAGATTGCTAGAATCTATTATTTAGGAAGTAGTAGTAGGATATTTAGAATATTATAATGCAATCAGGCAGAATCAACATGGCTTTATGGAAGGGAAATCATGTTTGACAAATTTATTAGAGTTCTTTAAGGATTTAACAAGCAGGGTGGATACAGGGGAACCAGTAGATGTAGTGAATTTGGATTTCCAAAAAGCATTTGATAAGGTGACACATAAATGGTTACTACACAAGATAAGATTTCATGGTGGTGGGGTTAATATGATGGAAGGAATCATCGACAATGCAATCAAGCGGCACCTGCTCAGCAATAACCTGCTCACTGACGCTCAGTTTGGGTTCCGCCAGGGCCGCTCAGCTCCTGACCTCATTACAGCCTTTGTACATCATGGACAAAAGAGATGAACTCAAGAGGTGAGGTGAATGTGACTGTCCTTGACATCAAGGCAGCATTTGACCGAGTAGGGCATCAAGGAGCCCTAGCAAAACTCAAGTCAATGGGAATCGGGGGAAAACTCTCTGCAGGTTGGAGTCATACCGAGCACAAAGGAAGATGGCTGTGATTGTTGGAGGTCAATCATCTCAGAAGTGGGAACTTCGCTTATGATTGCACAATGTTCAGCACCATTTGCGACTCCTCAGATACTGAAGCAGCCCATGTCCAGATGCAGCAAGACCTGGACAACATCCAGGCTTGCACTGATAAGTGGCAAGTAACATTAGCACCACACAAGTGCCAGGCAATGACCATCTCAAGCAAGACAGAATCTAACTATCTCCCCTTGACTTTCAATGGCATTACCATCGCTGAATCCCCTGCTATCAACATCCTGGGGGTTACCATTGACCAGAAAGTAAACTGGACCAACCACATAAATGCTGTGGCTACAAGAGCAGGTCAGAGAATTCTGCAGTGAGTAACTCACTTTCTGACTCCCCAATGCCTGTCCATCATCTACAAGACACAAGTCAGGAGTGTGATGGAATACTCTCCACTTGCCTGGATGAATGCAGCTCCAACAACACTCCAGAAGCTCGACACCATCCAGGACAAATCAGCCCACTTGACGGGCATCCCATTCACCATCTTCAACATTCTTCCGCGGTTACGTTCGCGCCCGGGTGTCCCTGGATAGGTAGCATGCGGTGTCTGCCGGTACACTTGAGGCCTTCCATGACCAGTGGGCACCACAGGGACTGGAGTGCATTGTCGACGCCGAGAATGGCATTTTAATTTGGGTTTTTGGTTTATTTATCTGTTTTTAATAAAGTTATTTTAAAAATGTAAATATGTACATAAAGGGAGCTTGAGGAATAAAGGCCCCCTCGACATGAAAAATATAAAAGGGGCCTGGGGTATAAAGGCTCCCTCTAAAAAAACAAGAAAAAAAAAACACCTTCAACATTCACTCCCGCCACCACTGACGCACAGTGGCAGCAGTGTGTACCATATACAAGATACACTTCAGCATCTCACCAAGGCTCCTTAGATAGCACCTTTCAAACCCACGACTGCTACCACCTAGAAAGACAAGGGTAGCAAATGCATGGGAACTCCACCACCTGCAAGTTCCCCTCCAAGTCACACACCATCCTAGCTTGGAACTATATCACCGTTCCTTCATTGTCACTGGGTCAAAATCCTGGAACTCCTTTCTGAACAGCACTGTTGGTGTACCTATCTCACATGGACTGCAGTGGTTCAAGAAGGCAGCTCACCACCACCTTCTCAAGGGTAATTAGGGATGGGCAATAAATGCTGTTCCCGAACGAATAAAAAAAAATTATCATGGATAGAGGATTGGCTAACTATTCGGAAATAGAGAGTTGGAATAAATGGGGCATTTTCAGGTCGGCAAATTGTAACAGGTGGTGTGCCACCGGAATCAGTGCTGGGGCCTCAACTATTTATGATCAATATTAATGACTTAGATGAAAGGACTGAGGGTATTGTAGCCAAATTTGTGGACAATACAAAGATAGGTAGGAAAGCAAGTTGTGAGGAGGACACAAAGGGGGAGGTTTTATGCTGGCATTGGTGTTCTTGAGGTCAGGGGAAACCAAAGCTGAGTTCCTCGTGTCCCCTCTTCTATGGAAGGCCCACCAAATTTAGTGCCAATCAGGCACATAACTGGACAGTGATGGGCCTCCCATAGGATTTTAGGACCCCATCACCGGAGGTCCTGGCCTTGCAGAGCTGCGGCCAATCAGATGCTGGCAGCAGCAGCGCCACCACAGAGGCAGTGGCTGCTGCTGTAGCTGCAGTGACCAGACACAGAGGAGCAGTGCTGGAACCAAGCTTCAGGTTGGTCAGGGCGGGAGGGGTTTCGCGAGGTGAGGGTCCCGGAGGAGGGGAGCAGGGCAGTCGGAAGTAAGGGCAGGAAGATGGCTCTCAGCGGGCCCTTCCCTTCATTATACTGTCCCTCATTCAGGCACCCCATGCCACCCCCCACCTCCGCCAGAGCCGGGAAGCAGCCTGCAAGGTTTTTCGAGCCAGGCTTCGTGTGCGGCGACAAGGTGGGAAGAGGCCCTTAATTTGGGGTTAATTACTCAGTTAAGGGCCCCAATTGGCGGTGCGGCAGAATGGCCATTCACAGGCCTCCCTGCCCCAGAATAAATTTTGGCGGAGGCAGGATAGTGGCGGGGACGCCCCCCCACCACCACCCCTGGGGTTCCCCCCCGCCACCAACCCATCTGATTTTATGCTCTCCCCGCCTCCTAAACCACTGCAAGGAGGAGCATAAAATTCCACCCAAAGTGTCTGCAAAGACAAATAGATAGGTTAAGTGAGTGGGCAAAAATTTGGCAGATGGAGTATAATGTTGGAAAATGTGAGATTGTCCACTTTGGGAGGAAAAATAGAAAAGCAGAATATTATTTAAATGAGGAAAGACTGCAGAATGCTGCAGTACAGAGAGATCTGGGTGTCCTCATACATGAATCACAAAAAGTTAGCATGCAGGTACAGCAGGTAATTAGGAAGGCAAATGGAATGTTGGCACTTATTGCAAGGGGGTCGAAGAATAAATGTAGGGACTCCTGCTACAACTGTACTGGGAATTGGTGAGACCACACCTAGAGTACTTTGTACAGTTTTGGTCCCCTTACTTGAGAAGCATGCATTGGAAGCAGTTCAGAGAAGGTTCCCCAGGCTGATTCTTGGGATGAAGAGGTTGTCTTATGAGGAAAGGTTGAGCAGGTTGGGCCTATACTCATTGGAGTTTAGAAGAATGAGAGGTGATCTTATGGGAGCATAGGAGCAGGAGTAGGGTCTTCAGCCCATCAAGTCTGCCCCGCCATTCAATATGATCATGGTTGATCATCCACTTCAATGCTTTTTTCCCACACGATCCTTATATCCCCTTATGTCATTTGTATTTAGAAATCTGTCAATCTCTGCTTTAAACATACCCAATGACTGAGCTTCCACAGCCCTCTGGTGTAGAGAATTCCAAAGATTCACAACCCTCTGAGTAAAGAAATTTCTCCTCATCTCTGTCCTAAGTGGCTTCCCCCTTATTTTGAAATTGTGTCCCTGGTTCTAGACTCCCCATCCAGGAGAAACATCTTAGCTGCATCTACCCTGCCTATCCCTTTAAGTATTTTGTAGGTTTCAATGAGATCACCTCTCATTCTTCGAAATGCTAGAGAATAGAGGCCCAGTTTCCCCAATCTCTCTTCACAGGACAGTCCCACCATCCCGGGAACAAGTCTGGTGAACCTTTGTTGCACTCCCTCTGTGTCAATAATATCCTTCCTAAGGTAAGGGGACCAAAACTGCACACAGTACTTCAGGTGCGGACAAACCAAGGATTTATAGAATTGAAGCAAGACTTCACTACTCCTGTACTCAAATCCTCTTGCGATAAAGGCAAACATACTATTAGCCTTCTTAATTGCTTGCTGCATCTGCATGTTAGCTTTTAGTGACTTATTGACAAGTACACCCAGGCCCCTTTGTACATCTACATTTTCTAATCTCTTAGCATTTAAGAAATACTCTGCACATCTATTCCTCCTACCAAAGTGGATAACCTCACATTTTTCCACATTATATTCCATCTGCCAAGCTCTTGCCCACTCACTAAGTCCGTCCAAATCCCCATGAAGTGACTTTGCATCTTCCTCACAACATACATTCCCACCTAGTTTTGTATCATCCGCGAACTTGGAAATCTTACATTTGATGCCCACATCCAAATCATTGATATATATTGTGAACAGCTGGGGCCCAAGCACTGATCCCTGCAGTACCCCACTAGTCACAGCCTGCCATGCGAGAATCACTCATCTATCCCTAGTCTCTGCTTTCTGCCTGTTAACCAATCCTTAATCCGTTATCCTCCTATCCAATGTGCTTTAATTTTGCTAAGAAACCTCCTGTGGGGGGATTTATCAAAAGCCTTCTGAAAATCTAAGTGTACCACATCCATGGACTCCCCTTTATCAATTCTGTTAGTAACACCCTCAAAAAACTCCAACAGTTTCGTCCAGCATGATTTCCCATTCATAAATCCATGTTGACTATGCCCAATCAGATCATTATTATCCAAGTGTCCATTTGTCACATCCTTTAGAATAGATTCCCAATGACTGATGTAAGGCTAACAGGTCTGTAATTCCCTGTTTTCTTTCTCCCTCCCTCTTAAATAATGAGGTGATATTTGCGATCTTCCACTCCAGAATCTATAGAATTTAGGAAGATGATCACCAATGCATCCACTATCTCCATAGTTACCTCTTTCAGCACTCTGGAATGTAGAATATCAGGTCCTGGAGAATTATCAACCTTCAGCCCCATTAATTTCTCCAATGCAAACGTCTTACTAATACTAATTTCTTTTAATTCCTTAATATGACAACATTAATATGCCTCATTCTTGGCAGGTAGGGGTCTGCATGACACCTTCTCTTTCAGCCCTGAAAAATGCCCAGTCTACCTCAAATTACCCTGGAAGGGTAATGTATCCCAAAAATTTGAGCAACAGGTAAAGCTAGCTGTTTCACACTGCTACCATGCAGTAGCAACACATGTGGTATTTGCCACCAACAGGATGCTGCAGTCAAGCTAAAAAGATGTCCTGCCTATCACACAAATGAGTAATGTGATGTATGAATTTCAATGCCAGTGTGATGCTCAGTATATAGGCCATACGTCCCAAAGTCTGGCAGATCGTATCAAACAACATGTCCCTTCTGCTGTTCTCAACGGGTAACGTACAGGCCTTACCCAACCAGCCCGTGCTTGCAGAACTCAAAACGCAGTGTCCAACATTAGATGTGATTCCGCGATTGGACAACATTTGCTAAATAATTGACAGTGTGCTAAGAATTACGCTCACAACCAATTTAAGATTGTCAGCAGGGCTCGCAGTGTGGCGCATTTGCGTATACTGGAAACTACATATATTAATACACAGGGCCCTGTTCTTTGCAGACGGAAAGAATATGTACAAACATTGCGCCTGTTCCTGTTCCAGCTGAACAAAATAAGTGACAGCCATTCATTGGTTATTCCTCAGGGCAATGCCTCGACCAATCAGAGTCAAGCTGATTTAAATTTCAAACAAAGCTTGGCAGTTAACTGTCTTTCATCATAAACAGGTGCATTCTCCATGGCAATGCCTCTACCAATCAGAGTTCATTTGCCAACCAGTCAGTCCTCTCTTCTCATGCAGTATAAGTTGTTTTCCCTTACATTGTTTATTCTTGCGGATTGTCCTGATGAGTGCAAGACGAAAAGCTTCGACAACATGTCTCTATTTTTAGCAATTCCTAAGCCTAGCTGATGCTCGCCTTTGCTTTGCCTGCCTTCTAATGTCACTAGCTATTTTTCTATCTCCTGTTACCAACTTTATTTCCTTCCAATTTGAGCTACCCCTCAGGTTCTCATCCCCCTGACAAGCTAGTTTAAACCCTCCCCAAGAGCACTAGCAGATCTCCCTGCGAGGATATTAGTTCCAGTCCTGTTAAGGTGTAGCCTGTCCATCTTGTACAGATTCCACGTGCCCCAGAACTGGTCTCAATGCCTCAGAAATCTGATGCCCTCCCTCCTGCACCAATTCTCCAGCCATGCATTCAATCGATCAATCCTCTTATTCCTATGCTCACTAGCATGTGGCACTGGGAGTAATATTAAGATTACTGCTTTGGAGGTCCTGCTTTGTAATTTCCTTCCTAACTCCCTAAAATCTACTGTCAGGACCTCATCCCTCTTCCTGGTACCAATGTGGACCACGACCTCTGGCTGTTCTCCCTTCCCCAGAAGGATGTCCTGCAGCCGCTCCGTGTCAAGCTTGACCCTGGCACCATCCTGGAGTCACGTTTACTGCTGCGGAAACACCTGTCTGATCCCCTGACTATCGAATCTCCTATCACTATTACTCTTCCACTCTTCTTCCTCCCCTCCTGTGCAGCTGAGCCACCCGTGGTGTCCCGGACTTTGCTCTGGCCGCACTCCCCCGAGGAACCATTCTTCTCACCAGTATCCAAAATGGTAAACCAATTAGCAAGCAAGATAGACTCAGGGGACTCCTGCACTGTCTGCCTGGTTCTCTTAGACTGCCTGGCAGTCACCCATTCCCTCTCTGCCTGCATGCTTCTAACCTGCAGTGTGAGCACCTCCCTAAACATGCCATCCACGTAGTCCTCTGCCTTGCAGATGCACAACAGTAACTCCAGCTGCTGCTCGAGTTCTGAAACCCAGAACTCAAGCTTCTGCAGCCGGTGACACTTCCTGAAGATGTGTTCGTCTAGGACACGTGGTGCGTCCATGACTTCCCACATACCGCAAGACGTACATTCCACTTGGCTGAGCTGACCTGCCTTACCTTAACTTTACAAACTTTTTATTACAATGAGCAGTAAAATAACTTACCAGTTACTCACCAATCAACTTATGGGCGGCACAGTGGCGCAGTGGTTAGCACCGCAGCCTCACAGCTCCAGTGACCCGGGTTCAATTCTGGGTACTGCCTGTGTGGAGTTTGCAAGTTCTCCCTGTGTTTGCGTGGGTTTCCTCCGGGTGCTCCAGTTTCTTCCCACATGCCAAAGACTTGCAGGTTGATAGGTAAATTGGCCATTAGCAAATGCCCCTAGTGTAGGTACATGGTAGGGAAATATAGGGACAGGTGGGGATGTGGTAGGAATATGGGATTAGTGTAGCATTAGTATAAATGGGTGGTTGATGGTCGGCACAGACTCGGTGGGCCGAAGGGCCTGTTTCAGTGCTGTATCTCTAAAACTAAAACTAAAAACTAAAACTAAAACTAAAACTTCCCCTGTACCGAAGGGAGAGGCAGCTACTGGAGGCTGAAAAACGTAGAAGAAAGAAAGGAGCCCCACCCTCATGCACCTAATTCCCACTTTACACTCTGTGCACTCAAATTTATTTTCTTCTTAATTGATAGTTCTCTCCTTACCGAACTCCCTCAATTACCAGACTCCCTTCTTAACACTCTGTGCCATCCAGCTTTTGCCTGCCTTCTGATGTCACTTGCTATTTTCTATCTCCTGTTACCCGCTTTATTTCCTTCCAATTTGAGCTACCCCTCAGGTTCTCATCCCCCTGACAAGCTAGTTTAAATCCTCTCCAAGAGCACTCAATGCAGACCAGGCATATAAAGCATATAAGCAAAGATTCTGAGGGGTCTTGATAGGGTAAATGCTGGGAGGATTTTTTTTTAATCGTTCGTGGGATGTGGGCATCACTGGCTAGGCCAGCATTTCTTGCCCTTGAACTGAGCAGCTTGCTAGACCATTTCAGAGGGCATTTTAAGAGTCAACCACATTGCTGTGAGTCTGGAGTCACATGTAGGCCAGACCAGGTAAGGACAGCAGATTTCCTCCTCTAAAGGACATTTCAGATTTATTAATTGAATTCAAATATCACCATCTGACATGGTGGGCTTCAAACGCATGTCCCCAGAGCATTAGCCTGGACTCTGGATTATTAGTCTAGTGACATTACCACTACACCACCACCTCCCTTCGAGAGGGAATCTAGAACTAGGAGGCACTGTTTCAAAATAAGGGGTCTCCCTTTTAAGACAGAGTTGAGGAGGAATTTCTTCTCTCAGAGGGTCGTTAGTCTGTGGAATTCTCTTCCCTAGAGAGCAGTGGAGGCTGGGTCATTGAATATATTCAAGGCTGAGTTAGACAGATTTTTGATCTACAAGGGAGTCAAGGGTTATGTGGGGCAGGAGTTAAGTCCACAATCAGATCGGCCATGATCTTATTGAATGACAGAGCAGGCTCGAGGGGTCGAGTGGCCTAATCCTACTCCTGCTCCTATTTCTTGTGTTCTTATGATCTTATGAAAGTTTTTAAAAACTTAATGCAGATTGCTCTGGATCTGACAAACGATGATGCTGCATATCCTACAGCAGCATGGTTCAAAGCAATAAGGATTTAACCATTCAAAGATGTCTAAACTTCACTGATACTATATCTGTAATGGATTTCCAACTGGACTTTCAAACATATTTAACTAATTTCTCTTTTCCTCTGTCTCTGTCTTTTTAGGTCTGTTAGCCCACACAAATTTAACACCCCCCCAAACTTTCCAACCAAAAAAACCCTTAAAAATCTACATATAAAATATCCCAACAGTCACCACAGCTCTCCCGACCACAGGGTAATTCAAGTTAATACACTTTGACTGTTCCATTGCTGCACATACGCAGGAAACAGATTACTGGAAGGCTGAGAGAAAGAGAGATAATCATGAGTCAGAGAGATGACAGTGGGATACTGGAAGCCTGAGAGCAAGTGGTCGGGAGCCAGGGAGAGGGGAGCTGGAGGCTGGAAGTTGAAGAGGCATTAACGGAAGATTGGGAGCCAGTGAATCAAGGATAGACAGGGGAGCAGGACTAGGACAGAAGCAAGTGAGTGTGATTCTGAGAGTGAGCTATAGTACCATCCACCACAATGACTTGTGTATTAGACAACCCTCCCCTTTCAACTCCAAAGCAGTAGCATAAACGTCTATTCTTATATGAAAGTATGCACAGCAATACCTATGGAAGCAATCCAGAGTTGATTCTGGAATAAATTTGAGTTTGGACTATATATATGTGTGAATGGTAATGCAATTTTTATATATTACTGATGATTATCTAAACATCTCATCTGAGGCCTGAAAATGAAAGATATTTTTCATTCCTTTGTATATTGGTAGTTCAATGTGATAAATGTCTGTGCTCATTAAGCTGTCCATAAATCAGTGTTATCTGGCCCACCTGTCTAGAATCTTTGCTTCAAAATGCTTGCTGGCATTGCATTACTCACACTGGCAAATTCATAGAGGATAGATGACTACAGGATACACGTAATGCAAGGAAGAATTCCTAAATAACTAGCAATTATCTGAATGTTCACTATTAGTTACTGTGCTTGGAGATCATTATCAAATTATTTTATTTTCCTTTATTTTTCCTGTACTACTTTGTTATTTTGTGTACATGCACTAGGCAGATCATGATGTGGAAAGCATCATGAAGTGTATAAAAACAATTGCTGTGCATAGAAATCACAAGGGAAGTACAAGAATTTTTTTTGTTTTACTTTCAGGGTGGTACACTAGACAGCAATAATGTTCCTCAGGTTATCGAAAGCAAGTCAGAATTTTGATTCCTTATCGCTCTCCTGCGACCATTATTTGAAAGGAAGTGTGAGTTCACAATGGTTAAGGGCAAGATTAAGTTTGGCTGTGACATCCCCCTGCTGCCCCCACCTCAAAACACCCAAAACCTCCAGTCCAACAGTCTCAATCATCTCAGTTGCACAATTTGGTCATGAACAGGTCAGAAGGGATGCTATGAATGAAGATGCATTTTCATCAGCAATGAATTTTGAGAGTAAATATTTAACAGTGAGTGCACAAGTAGAATGGCCTTACTCACTTAGCCTGTTACATATGGATTTCTATAATATTAAAAAGGAATTAGTAATCAGTGTAAATGTACATGAAACTTGCTACAGGATCGGACACTCCAGAATATAATAAAGGTACTGAGGCAATACATTCCTGTGATTTAGCCTCAATCAAAAATGTTAACCTAGAGGGACAGAAGGTGGGACTTCTGGGACCAGAGGTCAACATCCCAGGATCCTACAAAATTTGGTTTTGAAGAAATGGTTCATGCCCGGGAGCCCATTTCCAGACTGTCTGAGGAACAAAAGTTGTTGAGCAGAAGTCAATGGAGAAGTTAACGCTGTAGAACGAAAGCAGAGTAATAGAAGCTACAGATGAATAGAGGGACGACAGAAGAGAGGAGCTAAACTTTAGAACTTCAAACCTTCTTTGCATCTATCTGTAATTTAATAGGAATAATCTGGGACGCTTTAGCCTCAAATGGAGGTGGCTGAGTAGTGATTATAATGGAAATATACAAAATATTAAATTATATTGACACAGTTAATCTAGAACACAACTTCAAAGGCATTAGACCAAGGTGAAAATGAGTGAAAGGGAAATTTAGGATAGGTGTCAGGAAGAACATGTTTTGGTGAAGTTGCCACCATTTGGAGTGGTCTTCCAGGTAGGGTAGAGGAGATGAAAGCCTTTTGCTCATTCAAGAGTCAGTTGTGACATGATGGGGTCAAATTAAATTTTTTCTGGCCGTATAAACTAAAATGGTCTCCTCATAGAATGGTTACAGCACACAAGGAGGCCATTCGGCCCATCGTGTCTGTGCTGGCTCTCCGCAAGAGCAACTCACCTAGTCCCACTCCCCTGCTTTTCCTTTAGCCCTGAAAATTTTTCTCTTCAGATAATTATCCAATTCTCTTTTGAAAGCTATGATTGAATCTGCCTCTACCATACTTGCAGGCAGTGCATTACAGATCCTAACCACTCGCTGCATAAAAAAGTTTTTCCTCATGTTGCCTTTAGTTCTTTTGCCATTCATCTTACATCGGTGTCCTCTGGTCCTCAACCCTTCTGCCAATGGGAACTGTTTCTCCCTATTTATTCTGTCCAGACCTCCCATGATTTTGAACACCTCTATCAAATCTCCTCTCAGCTTTCTCTTCCCAATGGAGAACAGACCCAGCTTCATCGATCTATCCATGTAACTCAAATCCCTCATCCCTGCAACCATTCTCGCAAATCTTTTCTGCACCCTCTCTAATGCCTTCACATCCTTCCTAAAGTGTGGTGCCCAAAATAGAACACAATACTCCAGTTGACAAAAAAAGTGTTTTATAAAGATTTACCATAACTTCCTTGCTTTTGTACTCTTTGCCTCAATTTATAAAGCCCAGCATCCTGATTGCCTTATTAACAGCTTTCTCAACCTGCCCTGCCACCTTCAATGATTTGTGCACATGTACCCCCAGGTCCCTCTGCTTCTGCACCCCCTTCAGAATTGCACCATTTGTTTTATATTGCCTCTCCTTGTTCTTCCTACCAAAATGAATCATATCACACTTCTTTGCATTAAATTTCATCTACCACATGTTTGCCCATTCCACCAGCCAATCTATGTCCTCTTGAAGTGTGTCTCTATCCTCCTATACGAAATAAAGGCTCAGCCTCCACAAGAAGCCAAGTTGCAGTTTGAAACACTTCCAAGTTGTCATCTGCAAATTTTGAAATTGTGCCCTGCGCACCCAAGTCTAGATATTTACTATAGATCAAGAAAAGCAGTGGTCCTAATATCGACCCAGGGGAACCCCACTATATCCCGTCCTCCAGTCCAAAAAGCAACCGTTCACTACTGCCCTCTGTTTCCTGTCACTCAGCCAACTTTGTATCCCTGCCTCCACTGTCCCATTTATTCCATGTGCTTCATATTTGCTGACAAGCCTGTTATGTGTCACTTTATCAAACGCCTTTTGGAAGTCCAAGTACACCATATCAACTGCATTATCCTCACCAGCACTCTCTATTACATAATCAAAAAACTCAACCAAGTTAGTTAAATATGATTTTCCCTCAACAAACCCTTTCTGTCTTTCCATAATGAATCCATACTTGTCTAAGTAACTTTTAATTTTGTCCCGAATTGTTGGGCTGGATTTTAAGAGCCCACCGCCGATTTCAGCAGCGAGCTCAAAAGGGCTGCATGCCAAAGAGCCACCACAATCTCCCACGGGTTGGCTCATTTAAATAGCCGGGGTGACCTGCCCCACCTCTTCACAATCACGTGGAGGGGGCAGGCTGTCTGTCCCCGACAATGGCGTCAGCTGCCTGTGCGCAGGCACTGGTGCCATTCTTAAAGGGCAGCCAGCCCTGCCGGCCAATTTGAATTTTTAAAGCAGTATCCCCCCAAAATTTATCCAATAAACATCTAACACCCATTTCTCAACCCCTAACAACAATTACATTAACTATTTTCCTGTCCCCCACAAGACACTTAGCTTTTAAATCTGACCTTCCCCCGCAAAATTGCACAAAGTTTAAAGTTTACATCTTCCCACCATCCCCGACACCCACTACGTTTATCTGACTCCATCAACCTCGCACACTGAAAATCTTAATTCCTCCCCCCTCCACACCACTGTCACGCAGGCTTTCCCCAGACAGGGAATTGAAGGCACAGGAGTGCCGGCCGCGCGCCGATGATTGCGGCGGGCCCGGAAGATTTCAGGCAAGTTTATTTAAATTTATTTATGTTATTCATTTAAATATTGAAAAGCTGTTCCTGTCGCCCAGCGGCAGGGGGGCTGCCTCGGAGCCTCGCTGCCACCGAGAGGATCGGACTGGACCCTTCCGGCGTCGGCCCCCATGGCAGGGTGCTACCGGATCCATATTCCGGTCTCCCTCCCCCCGCCACGCAGCCCGACGTCGTGGGCTTGGTAAAATCTAGCCAATTGTTTCTAAAAGCTTTCCCGCCACCGAGGTTAAACTGACTGGCCTGTAGTTGCTGGGCTTAACCTTATACCCTATTTTGAACAAAGGTGTAACATTTGCAATTCTCCAGTGCTCTGGCACCACTCCTGTAGGGAGATTGAAAAACTGTGGCTAGTACCACCACAATTTCCACCCTACTTCCCTCAGTATCCTCAGGTGCCATCTGATAGACTCCTGGTGACTTATCAATTTTAAGTGCAGCCAGCCTTTCTAATACATCCTCTTTATACAGTTTCTCAACTACCTCTTCTTTCACTATGACTTTGGTAGCATCTTCTTCCTTGGTAAAGATGAATACAAAGTACTTATTTAGTACCACAGCTATGCCATCTGCCTCCAAGCGTAAATCTCCTTTTTGCTCCCTAATGCCCCACTCCTCCTTTTTCCACACTTTTACTATTTATATGCCTATAGAAGACTTTTGGATTCCCTTTTATGTTAGCTATCAGTCTCTTCTCATACTCTCTCTTTACTTTTCTCATTTCCCCTCTAGATTTTCTATATTCAGCCTGGTTTTCACTTGTATTAACGACATGACATCTGTATTATTTCAATAATAATGTTATTATGGTGTGTTGAAAAATCCTGACATTAAATGTTCTGTGCTTCAGGTTCAATCTGAAATTAATGAGATATTCAACAGGAGTAAATTAGATGCAAGCAGACATCAGTTCATGCCATTGCAGCAGTCTCTCACCAGTAATCATGAAAATCCTCAGCTGTTAAAGGTATGGTATTTAGAAAAAAAGCCTTTCACTATCTCATTGTTAATTGGGCAGAGTTCTATTAAATTTGTATTCCTTCATAACTGTGTTCTGTAAATGTTACCCACTTCAACCTGAGGACCAGTCCTATTCTTTTCCATAACTATCTTGAAGCTAATAGAGTTATGGTCACTGGTCCCAAAGTGCTCCCCCACTGACACATCAACCACCTGCCCAGCCTCATTTCCTAAGAGGAGGTCGAGTGTAGCCCTTTTTCTAATAAGGCCATCCACATACTGCTTCAGAAAACTATCCTGGATACACTTAACAAATTCTTCCCCATCTGATCCCTTAGCACTAAGGCAGTCCCAGTCAATATTAGGGAAGTTAAAATCACCTACAATTACAACCCTATAATTCCTACACCTATCTGTGATTTCCCTACATATATGCTCCTCCAATTCCCTCTGACTATTGGGGGGGCCTATAGTATAATCCCATCAAAGTGATCACCCCTTTCTTATTTCTAGATTCTACCCATATGGCCTTGCTGGACATTCCCCCCGGGATATCCTCTCTAAGTACTGCCGTGATGTCCTCCCTAATCAATAGTGCAACTCCCCCTCCTCTTTTACTTCCACCTCTGTCATGCCGGAAGGATCGGTACCCCGGAACATTGAGCTGCCAGTCCTGCCCATCCCTCAGCCACGTTTCCGTAATAACTATAATATCACAATCCCATGTGCCGATCCATGCTCTGAGTTCATCTGCCTTACCTGTAAGGCTTCTTGCATTAAAGTAAATGCAGTTTAGCCAACCAGGCCTTCCACGCTCCCTGTCCGGCCCCTTCCTGGCCTGCCTACTGGACTTGCTTGCTTTCACCTCCACATTTGCCTCAATTATCTCATCGGAGAGACTACTACTTTGGGTCCCACCCCCCTGCAAGACTAGCTTAAACTCTCCCGAGTAGTGCTAGCAAACCTCCCCACAAGGATATTGGTGCCCCTCCAGTTTAGATGCAACCCGTCCCTCTTGTACAGGTCACCACTGCACCAGAAGAGATCCCAATGATCCAGGTAGCTGAAGCCCTCCCGCCTACACCAGCTCTTCAGCCATGCATTCATTTGCCTTATCCTCCTATTCCTACCCTCACTAGCACGTGGCACAAGGAGTAATCCTGAGATTACAACCCTAGAGGTCCTGCTTTTTAACCTTCAGCCTAACTCCCTATATTCAGTTTACAGGACCTCATCTCTCTTCCTGCCGATGTTGTTAGTACCAATATGGACCACGACCTCTGGCTGCTCACCCTTCCTTTTCAGAATGTCCTGCAGCCGTTCCGAGACGTCCTTGACCCTAGCACCAGGGAGGCAACATACCATCCGGAGTCTCGTTTGCGGCCACAGAAATGCCTATCTGCACCCCTTATGATAGAATCCCCTATCACTACAGCTCTTCCACCCCCTTTCCTCCCCTGCTGTGCAGCAGATCCCTCCGTGGTTCCATGAACTTGGCTGTTGCTGCTTTCCCCTGCAAGGTCATCCCCCCCAACAGTATCCAAAGTGGTATATCTGTTTGAGAGGGGGATGGCCATAGGGGACTCCTGCACTACCTGCCTACACCGCCTGGTGGTCACCCATCCCTTTTCTGCCTGTGCAGCCATTACCTGTGGTGTGACCACCTCACTAAACGTGCTATCCACAACATCCTCAGCATCGCAGATGCTCCACAGTGAGTTCACCCGCCGCTCCAGCTCCATAATGCGGGTAGCCAGTAGCTGCAGATGGATACACTTCCTGCATTTTTTTTTATTTCCAAAATATACTTTATTCATAAAAATCTGTAAAAAATACATTGCCAAACAGTACCAAAAAATGCAAACATTGCAAGGGAGATCAGTTTCCTTCAATACAATCATGAGTTGCTTCACAACCCTTCCCTTTCACATTTGTCATGCCAATTACATTTTTACATTTAGATTACATTAGAGATACAGCACTGAAACAGGCCCTTCGGCCCACCGAGTCTGTGCCGACCATCAACCACCCATGTATACTAATCCTACACTAATCCCATATTCCTACCAAACATCCCCATCTGTCCCTATATTTCCCTACCACCTAGCTATACTAGTGACAATTTATAATGGCCAATTTACCTACCAACCTGCAAGTCTTTTGGCTTGTGGGAGGAAACCAGAGCACCCGGAGAAAACCCACGCAGACACAGGGAGAACTTGCAAACTCCACACAGGCAGTGCCCAGAATCGAACCCGGGTCCCTGGAGCTGTGAGGCTGCGGTGCTAACCACTGCGCCACTGTGCCGCCCTTTACAGCAAATGAAAATTTTCCTGATACAGTTCGAGGGGGTTCCCATGGATCTAGCCCCTCAGTTCAGCTTGGTGGGGGGACCTTACACTGTGGTCTTTCCCCATTGAGCCTTTGCTGTGGCTTTAGTGCGTCCCTCAGCACGTAGTCCTGGACCTTGGAATGTGCCAGTCTGCAACATTCGGTCGTGGGCAACTCTTTACACTGGAAGACCAGCAAGTTTCGGGCAGACCAAAGGGCGTCTTTTACCGAATTGATAGTCCTCCAGCAGCAGTTGATGTTTGTCTCGGTGTGTGTCCCTGGGAACAGCCCGTAGAGCACAGACTCCTGGGTTACAGAGCTGCTTGGGATGAACCTCGACAAAAACCACTGCATCTCTTTCCACGCCTGCTGCATGGATACACTGGAAGCAACCCTGATTTCCCACATAGCGCAGGAGGAGCATGTCACAGGGCTGAGCTCTCCTGTCATGACTTACCTTTAGATTAATTAGTTACTCCCTTAATTAAAAAATACTAATTACACTAGGGGCCTTGTTCTACCCACTCCAATCTAAAGTCCTTAAAAAAAAACACTTTAGTAGTACTCACCTTATCACCAGAGGTTTTCTTTCAACAAAAAAAACCTTTCCCTTTATTTTTTTAAAGATATTTAAATGCACTAACAGCTGCTACTCAACCAACCTTGCAACTCTCCTCTGACGTCATTTTTGGCTTTTTTTTTCAAAACTCCGGCATACTAGAAGAGCTCCCCTCCGCCCCGCTCCAGAAGGTAAGAGCTTTTGTTTGCCCCCTTGCCTCCATTCCCGTCATAAAGCGCAGGATAAAATCTTGCCTAACATTTCAAGTTGATGAAAAAAAAAGAAAAAAAAAAGCCAACAGTGACGTCACAGGAAAGCTAGAAGGTGTTTGGTTAGTGAGTCACTGCTGTTAGGGAATAGCTCTAAATAGCTGGGTAAGTATCTAAGGTGAGAAAGGTTTACAGTTTTTTTTCATATATATTAAGTAGTTTTTTTTAGGGAGTTCTGTCGTAACGAGGACCAGGGAAGAAGGGCCCTAGAGTAACTGATATTATTTGACGTTAAGATCTTCCAAAAGGTTAACTTAAATGGTTAAGTCATGGCAGGAGAGCTCAAAGCCGTGGTGTGCTCCTCGTGCTCCATGTTGGAAACTGGGAACATTTCCATGCCCGGGACCGGCATGTGTGCAGGAAGTGTCTCCAGCTGCAGTTCCTGGAAGACCAGGTTTCGGAGCTGGAGCGGCAGCTGGGGACACTGTGGAGCATCCACGAGGCGTAGAGTATCATGGATAGCACGTATAGAGAGGTGATCACACCGCAAGCTCAGACTCCACAGGCAGTGGGGGAATGGGTGACCACCAGGCAGAGCAAGAGGACTAGGCAGGCAGTTCAGGAATGGCTATTCCCCTGCAAAACAGATATACTGCTTTGGATACTGTTGGGGGGAATGGCCTCTCAGGGGAAAGCATCAACAGCCCAATTCATTGCACCACAGTTGGCTCTGCTGCACAGGGGAGGAGTAAAACGTGTGGGAATGCAATAGTTATAGGGGATTCAATTATAAGGGGAATAGATAGGCGTTTCTGTGGCCACAAAAGAGACTCCAGGATGGTATGTTGCCTCCCTGGTACTAGGGTCAAGGATGTCTCAGAGCAGTCACCGGACATTCTGAATGGGGAGGGTGAACAGCCAATGGTGGTGGTACACATTGGTACAAACGACATACGTGGAAAAAAGGATGAGGTTCTAAAAGCAGAATATAGGGAGCTAGGAAGTAAGTTGATAAGTAGGACCTCAAAGGTAGCGGTCTCAGGATTACTACCAGTGCCATATGCTAGTCAGAGTAGAAATAACAGGATATATTGGATGAATATGTGGCTGAAGAGGTGGTGCAAGGGGGAGGGTTTTAGATTCCTGAGACATTGGGACCGGTTCTGGGGGAAGTGGGACCAGTACAAACAGGACGGGTTACACCTGGGCAGGACCGGGACTGCTGTCCTAGGGGGAGTATTTGCTAGCGTGGTTGGGGAGGGTTTAAACTAAAATGGCAGGGGGATGGGAACCTTTGCAAGGAGTCAGAGGAAGGGGGAATCAAAGACAAAAACAAAAGACAGTAAGGGGAATAAGAAAAGATGATAGGCAGAGAAATCAAGGGTCAGAATCAAACAGGGCCACAGTAAAAAATAGTGGGAAGGGGACAAGTAATGTTAAAAAGACAAGCCATAAGTCTTTGTGCCTTAACGCGCGGAGCATTCGCAATAAAGTGGATGAATTAATTGCGAAATAGATGTAAACGGGTATGATATAGTTGGGATTACAGAGACATGGCTGCAAGGTGACCAGGGATGGGAAATGAACATCCAGGGGTATTCAGTATTTAGGAAGGACAGACAAAAAGCAAAAGGCGGAGGAGTTGCATTGCTGGTTAAACAGGAAATTAACGCAAAAGTGAGGAAAGATATTAGCTCTGACGATGTGGAATCTGTATGGGTAGAGCTGAAAAACACTAAGGGGCAAAAAATGTTAGTGGGGGTTGTATATAGACCCCCAAACTGTAGTGGTGATGTTGGGAATGGCATTAAGTAGGAAATTAGAGACGCATGTGATAAAGGAACATCTGTAATTATGGGTGATTTTCATCTGCATATAGATTAGGCAAATCAAATTAGTCACAATACCGTAGAGGAGGAATTCTTGGAGTGTATATGGGATGGTTTTCTGGACAAATACGTTGAGGAACCAACTAGAGAATAGGCCATCTTAGACTGGGTATTGTGTAATGAGAGAGGAATAATTGACAATCTAGTGGTGCGAGATGCCTTGGAGATGAGCAACCATAATATGATAGAATTCTTCATCAAGATGGAGAGTGATGTAGCTGATTCTCAGACTAGGGTCCTGAATCTTGGTAGGGGAAACTACGAAGGTATGAGGCGCGAGTTGGCTATGATGGATTGGGGAACGTTACTTAAAGGGATGATTTTGGATAGGCAATGGCAAACATTTAAAGAGCGCATGGATGAAATGCAACAATTGTTTATCCCTGTCTGGTGCAAAAGTAAAACGGGGAAGATAGCCAAACCATGGCTTAAAAGGGAAATTAGAGGTAGCATTAGATCCAAGGAAGAGGCAAATAAATCTGCCAGAAAAAACAACAGACCTGCGGATTGGGAGCAGTTTAGAATTCGGCAAAGGAGGACCAAGGGATTGATTAAGAAGGGGAAAATAGAGTATGAGAGCAAGCTTGTGGGGAACATAAAAACTGACTGTAAAAGTTTCTGTAGGTATGTGAAGAGAAAAAGATTGGTGAAGACAAATGTGGGTCTCTTACAGTCAGAAACAGGGGAATTTATTATGGGGAACAAAGAAATGGCTCACCAACTAAATGCATACTTTGGTTCTGTCTTCACAAAGGAGGGCACAAATATCATATCAGAAATGTTGGGGAACACAGGGTTTAGTGAGAGGGAGGAACTGAAGGAAATCAGTATTAGTAGAGAAATGGTGTTGGGGAAATTGATGGGATTGAAGGCTGATAAATCCCCAAGGCCTGATGGTATGCATCCCAGAGTACTTAAGGAAGTGGCCCTAGAAATAGTGGATGCATTGCTGGTCATCTTCCAAGAATCTATAGACTCTGGAACAGTTCCTGCAAATTAGAGGGTAGCTAATGTAACCCCACTAGTTAAAAAGCGAGGGGGAGAGAAAACAGGGAATTATAGACCAGTCAGCCTGGCATCAGTAGTGGGGAAAATTCTAGAGTCCATTATCAAAGATTTTATAGCAGAGCACTTTGAGCACAGTGGTAGATTCGGACAGAGTCAGCATGGATTTACGAAATGGAAATCATGCTTGACAAATCTACTAGAATTCTTCGAGAATGTAATTAGTAGAGTTGATGAGGGGGACCAGTGGATGTGGTTTATTTGGACTTTCAGAAGGCTTTTGACAAAGTCCCATATAAAAGATTAGCGTGTAAAATTAAAGCGCATGGAATTGGGGGTAGTGTATTGCGATGGATAGATAATTGGTTGGCAGACAAGAAACAAAGAGTCGGGATAAATGGGTCTTTTTCCGAATGGCAGGCTGTGACTAGTGGGATACTGCAGGGATCGGTGTTCGGACCCCAGCTATTCACAATATATATTAATGATTTAGATGAGGGAACTAAATGTAATATCTCCAAATTTGCACATGACACAAAACTGGGTGGGAGGGTGAGTTGTGAGGAGGATGCAGAGAGGCTTCAAGGTGATTTGGACAAGTTGAGTGAGTGGACAAATGCATGGCAGATGCAGTATAATGTGGATAAATGTGAGGTTATCCACTTTGGTAGCAAGAACAGGAAGGCAGATTATTATCTGAACGGCTATAAACTGAGAGAGGGGTATATGCAGCGAAACCTGGGTGTTCTCATACACCAGTTGCTGAAGGTAGGTATGCAGGCCCAACAGGTGGTAAAAAAGGCAAATGGTATGTTGGCCTTCATAGCGAGAGGATTTGAGTACAGTAGCAGGGATGTCTTGCCGCAATTATACAGGACCTTGGTGAGGCCACACCTGGAATATTATGTGCAGTTTTGGTCTCCTTATCTGAGGAAGGATGTTCTTGCCATAGAGGGAGTGCAGCGAAGGTTTACCAGACTGATTCCTGGGATGGCAGGACTGACATATGAGGAGAGATTGAGTCGGTTAGGATTATATTCGCTGGAGTTCAGAAGAGTGAGGGGGGATCTCATAGAAACCGATAAAATTCTAACAGGACTTGACAGGGTAGATGCAGGAAGGTTGTTCCCGATGGTGGGGGAGTCCAGAACCAGGGGTCATAGTCTAAGGAAACGGAGTTTGCCATTTAGAACCAAGATGAGCAGAAATTTCTTCACTCAGAGGGTGGTGAACCTGTGGAATTCTCTACCACAGAAAGCAGTTGAGGCCAAAACATTGTATGTTTTCAAGAAGGAGTCAGATATAGCTCTTGGGTCTAAAGGGATCAAAGGGTATAGGGCGAAAGTGGGAACAGGTTACTGAATTGGATGATCAGCCATGATCATAATGAATGGCGGAGCAGGCCCGAAGAAAATGTGTCCAATATTATTCTTCCCAATTGGGATCCTCTTTTGCTTGGCACTGCGATAGCGGAGATGCCCAAATTGTGGAGCCAGCTTTGGCTAACTGGATCATTTTCTATGTTTCTAACCAAAAAAGAACATTGTATTGGATTTTTTTTCTTTATAGTAGAATTTTGATGAATTTATTAGCATCTATTGTCTGTCTTTGCTTCCTGTGAAAAAATCTTTTGAGATACTGTACTAACTCACATATTGGTCAAATTTTATGTTGGGGGTTTGACCCATATATGAGTTGTTTAACTTTCCATGGGGGAAAGGCTCAATTTTGGGTTGCAATGTATATTCAGGGGTCACCTAAATGGAGGTAATTACCATAATACAAGAGGTTTAACTGGGATGATTATAGACAGATAAATATGGTTAGAATAATCAAAGCAATCAAAACATGATTGGCCCTTTGCAGCAGCTATGTTTCACCAAATCATATTTTCTAGAACAAGCATTGCAATCCAACTTTTGAAAGGTTATTTATCCATAATCTTCTGAATTTAGTTAAAAATAACTTCTACCAAGGATTGCATGTTTGGAAGGGAATGTACATCAAGTGAATTTTGTTATATTTTAGGCCAGAAACATACTAGATGGAATTTCTTCCCAAGGTCCCCATACAGAGCATCAGACATCCACTGAGAAGTCTAGTCCCTTGCATGAAGTTCATGCCATTGTCGATGAGATGAATGAAGGTTTAATTCAAAACAACAATTCACTTCTACAATCTTCAGAGGATATTTGGGCAACTCTGTTGCCAGTAAGCTTACTTGAAGAACTCCCAATAGGAAACACATCTCTTCAGCACACAGGCAATCAAACTGATCACAAAACATTGTTTCAAGTTTGTGATTCAAGTTCCGCATACCATTCTGCAGCATTGTCATCCATCTCAAATTTAAACTCCTCTCCTACTAAACAAGCTGCAGTTGGTCATGCTAGAAGTGATGTGCTTTTGCTACAATATAATGATGAAAGTTGGGCAATATTAGAGAAAATTTGCATTGCCAGTGAGCGGATGCGGCTGCAGCCAGAGAGGTCACAGAAGTGGGAATTGATCCTTGGTTGTGAACTTCAGCGCCTCCGAAATGTTGCTAAGATTACAAGGGAAGCAACTGGGACAACACCTACACGAACCCCTCAAAAATTATCTCTTTTCATTGAAAGTTTAAATTTGGAAATTGAAGTAGATAATAAATCAGATAAGATTTTAGAACTGGAAACTATGGTGATTAGGTTGCAGAATGCTATGGTTTCATTGGAGGAACGCAACTTAGATCTTCACAGGGAACTGAAAGAAGGAAGTGGTTCCAATAGCCCATATCATATGAACCACTGGTCCAAAACACACAATAAAACTGTGATTCAGAACAACTTTAAGAACCAGAAGGAAGAGAAAATAAATGATTTCACTTATCTTCAGGAAAAACCTGTGAGCAGTTCAAATAATGAATTAGCGTTACTGTCCAAGACTTCAGAAAGACCCAGCCTTGTTTGCCACATGGAGAAACAAAAGGAATACAGCGATAAGTTGCAGAAGACAATGCAATTGGTCGAGGAGAAAAAGGATGAGGTTAATGCTTTTGCAGATGAATGTACCTCATGGTTTCCTTTATCAGAATATAGCAATAATATGTTAAATGGACTGAGGTATAAGGATGAGAAATTGAATGTTCAATCAGCAGCTGAAGAACTCACAACAAATTTTGATTCTGTTCTGCAGGAAAACGCTGAATATAAAAGCATAGTTTCTCAGTTAGAAGAAGAAAGAAGAACACTTCAGGTTCAGTTCATTGAAATGGAGGAGGAAAGGAAGTCATGCATTGAAGAGATCAAAGCATTACTTAGCAGGCACGAGGATCTCCAGAATCAAAACCAAGCACTTGAGGCAGATAAACAGCAGCTAATCAATGAAAATGAAAGCATCAAGAGATTAGCAGATAAGATGATGGAGGAAAAAGAAGATCTACTTGCTGTCATTGGTGCAAAAGAAACAGTTCTGCAGTTAGAGAAGACAAAGGAAGCAGTAGAGGCCATTAATGCAAATGTATTGCAGTTTGAGAATCAGAAAATGAATCAAAGTTTAAATGAATTAAAGAAAGAGATAACATTTTTGAAAAATGAGCTAGAAAAAGCTAGTTGTGAAATTCAATGTACAAAAGCAAAGTATGCTGTCATGAGGACAAAGAATTTGATGCTCTTTCAGCTTGTTCAGGAAGTCCAAGACAAAAACTACAAACTGGAAAAGTCCCTTCAAAATTCTGTCACTAATAGCAAATCTCTGCAGAAAGAGGTTGATGATTTTTCCACTTTAACTTCAACTATGAAGAAAAAATTCCTGAATGAGACTGAACAAGCGAAACAGGGGAAGAGTTCGCCTGGAAACTGCCCGAGTGATCTGGTCAGGAAATGTGAAATGTTTTCAAAGATTGTGGCGATTCTCACTGAGGAAAATAAGATTCTCAACAAGGATCTTGAGAAATATATAAAAGCAAACTTACAGCTGGAGTGCACCATTAGAAAGCTGGATGAAGAATGGCTCCTATTGGGAAAGCACACAGGAAGCATAGAGCAAGAAATAAATATTTTAGATCCAGAAAGAGGGAAAGTGCCTGCATCTTATTTAACTGATGGTAACAATGCTGTTCAGCTTTCTCGCCAAGGAAGGGAAGATGAGATGTCAGATAATCAGCTCAATCTTTCAAAGAAATCTTTTAATAGCACAGGCCTTTCCTTTGGTGATGATTCCAGGATGGCATTATGCAGCAGTCCGAAAGGTACAGCATATATGCACAAAATTTAGATTTTATCAAACCATTGAGTTATTTTCTTAATTTTATCTCTATACAATAAAAAGAAATTGCAAGCAGATTAATAAACTGATTTTATAATGGGTGCACAGTGTGTTAAAAAGCCTACAGTGCAGACTAGTAAGTCATAGGTTTATATTTGTAATTCCTGAGTTATTGGGGTGGCATTTATCAGAGGGTATACTAGACAATTGGTGATTAACTACAGTCAGCTGCTGCACATCTCTGAGTGGTTTGCGTTCAGTGTATGTCTGCTTGGAATTGGGTTTCAATCAAATTGAAGGAAATCACTTTATTCCAGCAGCCGTGTTCTTGCTTGTTGATCTTGAACCACTCCTAAAAGAATGAGGAGGTTCCCTCTGCTGGATTGCTATGGTGGTGTAGTGGCAATGTCACTGAGACAGTAATTCAGAGGCCCAGGCTAATACCCTGGAGAAATAAAAGCAAAATACTGCAGGTGCTGCAAATCTGAAATAAAAACAGGAAGTGCAGGAAATACTCAGCAGCTCAGGCAGCATCTGTGGCGAAAAGAAGAGCAGAGTTAATGTTTCAAGTCTATAACCTTTCATCAGAACTCCGTTTCTATTACACTGGAGACCTGGGTTCTTATCCCACCATTGCAGCTGGTGGAATATAAGTTCAAGCATTTAATTTTTAAAAAATCTGGAATTGAAAGCTAGTCTCAAGTTATTTTTGATTGTTGTAAAAACCCATTTGGTTCACTAGTGTCCTTCAGGGAAGGAAATCTGTTGCCCTACATGTGACTCTAGACTCTTAACTGCTCTCTGAAGTGGCCTAGCAAGGCACTCAGTTCAAGGCCAGTTAGGGCTGGGCAACAAATGCAGGCCTGCCAGTGATGCCCACATCCCATAAAATAATTTTTAAAATGACATTTTATTAAACACTGCAGGGGTGATTCCACTATCACGCTATTCCAGCTGGAAAGCCACCCTCACTCACAGGGGGAGTGTGGATCAGAGATAGGGCAATAGCTTGAAAATCCTGATTCCCTAACTTGTGATACTCACTGGCAGTACGGGATTGTGAAATCACTCCTTATGTTCTCCATTCCTTCCAAAAGTTCAGGAATCAGTTGAGGCCAAAACATTGTATGTTTTCAAGAAGGAGTTAGATATAGCTATTGGGTCTAAAGGGATCAAAGGGTATGGGGCGAAAGCCGGAACAGGTTACTGAGTTGGATGATCAGCCATGATCACAATGAATGGCGGAACAGGCTCGAAGGGCCGAATGGCCTACTCCTGCTCCTATTTTCTATGTTTCTATGTTTCTATATTAACCTTATGAACATTGAGGGAGTGGAAGCCCTCAGTGGATGAATCTCACTGGGTGCCTTGATGGCCACATGTGTGCAATTGATGGTGCCGTGCACCTGGGGGAATCCAGCATTGTCGGTGAAACCCGATACCCTCTGTGCATTCGAGGCTGCATCTGCCTGAAATTGAATGTACCATCCAGCTCTGGCAAATAGAGCATCAATGACCTACGCGATACAGTGATAAAGCAGCCGTTTGCAAGATGCCTCCAAGGTCCGCAGCTGATTCTTAGAAGCAGCCAGAAGTAAAGAAGTTCAAGGCCACAGTGACTTTGACCGGCAGGACATGATGAACAGTGCTGTGAGGTGTGGGATTTTCTGCAACAATCTCTGTGACCATCTGCCTGGAGAGTCAGAGTCTTCTACGACATTGGTTCTTGGTCATCTCAAGGTAGCTCCGTCTTTGTCGGTACATCCTATGCTGAGGGTGTGGCCTCCATGTTCTTCCAGCCCTCATCCCTCTCTTCTGCCCTCCTGATGCCCAGGGCCCTGAACTTCCTATGGAAGGTGTCGCTCCTCATCGCCACTCGGTCCAATTGCCATCTGCTGCCTTCCTTGTGCTCAGATGGTTCCCCCCATTGTGTTTGGCAGCCTTGCGCCCTCCTCTTATGCCCCTGCGATGTCAGGAGGGTGATGACCTCCACACTGCCTGAGTGCTTGCTGCCCGCTTTCCCCACCACCTGTACTGAGCCGATGGCACCTGTTTCCCAATGGCCGGGTCCTCCTCTCTGCTGTTCACCTTTTCAAGGGGCCCAGCTAATTCCTGGGTGGCCATGATTGGCTCCCCACTGTATGTCTGCCTCCATTCAGCTGGTCTGACCCAGACACCGCGTGCATCCCATGCTCCCCTGTGAAAATCACAACATGTCTCTTAATGAGCTTTAATAATGTTAATTGGCTTTCTTAATACATTGGGCCTCCCTGCCCCCGTCCTGGTGAAACTTGACGGTGCCTGGCGGGAAACCAGCATGGTGGTCAGCGCCTTTATTTTCATCCCCCACCCACCTCCCTTCCCGCAGCCGATGGGTCCAGAAAATTCAGCATTCAATTCCCCATGCAATAAATGATAACATTCTATTAGCTTTCCGAATTATGTGCTGTACCTGCATACTAACCTTCTGCGATTCATGCACTAGGACATCCAGATCCCTCTGCATCTCAAAGCTCTGCAAATCTCTCACCATTTAGATAATATGCTGTTTTATTCTTCTTGCCAAAATGGACAATTTCACATTTTCCCACATTATATTCCATTTGCCAGATCTTTGCCCACTCACTTAATCTATCTGTATCCCTTTGTAGCCTCCTTATGTCCTCTTTACAACCTACTTTCCTACCTATCTTTGTGTAATCAGTTAATTTAGCAACCATACCTTCAGTCCCTTCATCCAAGTAATTTATATAAATTGTAAAAAGATAGATTTTAAGCTAACTAGCCTGTAGTTTCCTGCTTATTGTCTCCCTACTTTTTTGAATAAAGGAATTGCATTTGCTATTTTCCAATCTAATGCAAACTTCCCCGAATCTAGGGAATTTTGGAAAATTAAAACCAACGCATTAACTATCTCACTAGCCATTTCTTTTGGGACCCTAAAATGAAGTCCATCAGGACCTGGGGAATTGTCAGCCCACCGCTCCAACAATTTGCTCTGTACCACTTCCCTGGTGATTGTTATTTTCTTGAGTTCCTCCCTCCCTTCCATTTCCTGAATTACAGCTATTTCTGGGATGTTACTTGTATCCTCTATAGTGAAGACTGATGCAAAATACCTGTTCAATTCATCTGCCATCTCCTTATTAATTCCACAGACTCACTTTCTATAGTACTAACGTTCACTTTGTTAACTCTTTTCTTTTTTAACTATAGAAACTTACTATCCGTTATGATATTTCAACAGGGGAGGTGGACTAGTAATCCAGAGACCCAGGGTATTTCTCTGGGGACATGGGTTCGAATCCCACCACACCAGAAGGTGGAATTTGAATTTAATTAATAAAAATCTGGAATTAAAAGCTAGTCTAATGATGGCCATGAAACCATTGTCGATTGTTGTAAAAACCCATCTGGTTCACTAATGTCCTTTAGGGAAGGAAACCTGGTCTGGCCTACATGTGACACCAGACCCACAGCAATGTGGTTAACTCTTACATGCCCTCTGAAATGGCCTAGCAAGCCACTCAGTTGTACCTAACCGCTACGAAGTCAATAAAAAGGAATTAAACTGGATGGACCACCCGGCATCGACCTAGGCACCAGAAACGACAACGGCAAACCCAGCCCTGTCGACCCTGCAAAGTCCTCCTTACTAACAACTGGGGGCTTGTGCCAAAGTTGAGAGAGCTGTCCCACAGACTAGTCATACTGACGGAATCATACCTTACAGACAATGTCCCAGACACTGCTATCACTCTCCCTGGGTATGTCCTGTCCCACCAGCAGGACAGACCCAGCAGAGGTGGCGGCACAGTGGTCTACAGTAGGGAGGGAGTTGCCCTGGGAGTCCTCAACATCGACTCCGGACCCCAGGAAGTCTCATGGCATCAGGTCAAACATGGGCAAGGTAGCCTCCTATTGATGACCACCTACCACCCTCCCTCAGCTGATGAGTCAGTACTCCTCCATGTTGAACACAACTTGGAGGAAGCACTGAGGGTAGCAAGGGCACAAAATGTACTCTGGGTGGGGGACTTCATCACCAAGAGTGGCTTGGTAGCACCACTACTGACCGAGCTGGCCGAGTACTAAAGGACATAGCTGCTAGACTGGGTCTGCGGCAGGTGGTGGGGGCACCAACACGAGGGAAAAACATACTTGACCTTGTCCTCACCAATCTGCCTGCCGCCGATGCTTCTGTCCATGATAGTATTGGTAGAAGTGACCACCATACAGTCCTTGTGGAGACGAAGTCCCGCCTTCACATTGAGGATACCGTCCATCGTGTTGTGTGGCACTATCACTGTGCTAAATGGGATAGATTTCGAACAGATCTAGTGATGCAAAACTGGGCATCCATGAGGCACTGTGGGCCATCAGCAGCAGCAGACTTGAACTCAACCACAATCTGTAACCTCATGGCCCGGCATATCCCCCACTCTACCATTACCATCAAGCCAGGAGACCAACCCTGGTTCAATGAAGAATGCAGGAGGGCATGCCAGGAGCAGCACCAGGCGTACCTCAAAAATGAGGTGTCAACCTGATGAAACTACAACACAGGACTACTTGCATGCCAAACTGCATAAGCAGCATGCAATAGACAGAGATAAGCGATCCCATAACCAACGGATCAGATCTAAGCTCTGCAGTCCTGCCACATCCAGTCGTGAATGGTAGAGGACAATTAAACAACTAACTGGAGGAGGTGGCTCCACAAATATCCCCATCCTCGATGATGGGGGAGCCCAGCACATCAATGCGAAAGATAAGGCAGAAGTATTTGCAACAATCTTCAGGCAGAAGTGCCGAGTTGATGAATCATCACGGCCCCCTCCTGAAGTCCCCAGCATTACAGATGCCAGACTTCAGCCAATTCGATTCACTCCACGTGATATCAAGAAACGACTGAAGGCACTGGATACTGCAAAGGCTATGGGCCCTGACAATATTCTGGCAATAGTACTGAGAACCTGTGCTCCAGAACTTGCCAAAATAGTCTTCTCAATTTACATTCCAAATTGTCTTCCTTATAACAGACTGGTTGCTCATCCATTATTCAAGGACAGGAACTATCCTTACCACAGAGAATTTGATCATCTATATCTATCTGTAAAGAGGCATTTATCGAGTTCCTTTAAAGTGGTTAGTTGATAGGCAATTAACAGCTTCACATGCATATCACTAGGGGTCTACCACAACAAGGGTCTCTGTGTAGCTGTCTGAGGGAATTGACAATTTAATGCCAAATTATGGGCAGGTTAATTCTGTGGACCTGCAGTCACTGGAGATTGGGGTATGGTGGCTCAAACCCATTATAGGTGGGGCAAACACAGCTGGCAAGGAAGGAGGGTATTGAATTCCATCAAATTGGGCTGAATTAGAATCCAGGGTTGGATTTTCAATTTCTGGCGGGGTTGGGAAGGGGTGCAGGCGTGATTTGGAAATTTTGTTCCCGGAGGATGGCATTGGATCCTGCCGCCTCTGGAAAATGAGGCAATTTTCAAAGGGAGGGTGGGGGAGGGGAACGATGAACCTGCTCACCTCTATTTAACAGCCCATTTTTAAGCTCCATGAGGAAGGGCAAGAAGGCAATTTTCAAAGCTGAGATTGCCGAACCCAAATAATCTGACACACATTAGTGCATAGCTGTCAGGTTCAAAGCGGGCAGAGGTTCAAGTTTTTTTATTGATGATGAAATTTTTCCATTAGCTGGGGCATCTTGTGCCGGTTCATGCACTTTACTTTTTTTTATTCATTCATGTGATGTTGGCGTCGCTGGCCAGGCCAGCATTTATTGCCCATCCCTAATTGCCCTTGAGAAGGTGGTGATGAGCTGCCGTCTTGAACCGCTGCAGTCCATGTTGGGTAGGTAGACCCACAGTGCTGTTAGGAAGGGAGTTCCAGGATTTTGACCCAGCAACAGTGAAGGAACGGCGATATAGTTCCAAGTCAGGATGGTGTGTGACTTGGAGGTGAACCTGCAGGTGGTGGTGTTCCCATGTATTTGCTGCCGTTGTCCTTCTAGTTGGTAGAGCTCGCAAGTTTGGAAGGTGCCGTCTAAGGAGCCTTTTTGCGTTGCTGCAGTGCATCTTGTAGATAGTACACACTGCTGCCAGTGTGCGTCAGTGGTGGAGGGAGTGAATGTTAGTGGATGGTGTGCCAATCAAGCGGGCTGCTTTGTCCTGGATGGTGTCGAGCTTCTTGAGTGTCTTTGGAGCTGCACCCATCCAGGCAAGTGGAGAGTATTCTATCACACTCCTGACTTGTGACTTATAGATGGTGGACAGGCTTTGGGGAGTCATGAGGTGAGTTACTCGCCTCAGGATTCCTAGCCTCTGACCTGCACTTATAGCCACGGTATTTATATGCCTACTCCAGTTCAGTTTCTGGTCAATGGTAGCCCCTAGGATGTTGATAGTGGGGGATTCAGCGATGGTAATGCCATTGAATGTCAAGGGGAGATGATTAGATTCTCTCTTGTTGGAGATGGTCATTGCCTGGCACTTGTGTGGCGCGAATGTTACTTGCCACTTATCAGCCCAAGCCTGGATATTGTCCAGGTCTTGCTGCATTTCTACACGGACTGCTTCAGTATCTGAAGAGTCACGAATGGTGCTGAACATTGTGCAATCATCAGCGAACATCCCCACTTCTGAACTTATGATTGAAGGAAGGTCATTGATGAAGCAGCTGAAGATGGTTGGGCCTAGGACACTACCCTGAGGAACTCCTGCAGTGATGTCCCGGAGCTCAGATGATTGACCTCCAACAACCACAACCATCTTCCTTTGCGGTAGGTATGACTCCAACCAGCGGAGGGTTTTCCCCCTGATTCCCATTGACCTCAGATTTGCTAGGTCTCCTTGATGCCATACTTGGTCAAATGCTGCATTGATGTCAAGGGCAGTCACTCTCATCTCACCTCTTGAGTTCAGCTCCTTTGTCCATGTTTAAACCAAGGCTGTAATGAGGTCAGGAGCTGAGTGGCCCTGGCAGAACCCAAACTGAGCATCACTGAGCAGGTTTGTTTTGTTTTGTTTTTGTTTTGTTTTAGAGATACAGCACTGAAACAGGCCCTTCGGCCCACCGAGTCTGTGCCGACCATCAACCACCCATTTATACTAATCCTACACTAATTCCATATTCCTACCACATCCCCACCTGTCCCTATATTTCTCTACCACCTACCTATACTAGGGGCAATTTATAATGGCCAATTTACCTATCAACCTGCAAGTCTTTTGGCATGTGGGAGGAAACCGGAGCACCCGGAGGAAACCCACGCAGACACAGGGAGAACTTGCAAACTCCACACAGGCAGGTTATTGCTAAGCAAGTGCTGCTTGATGGCACTGTTGATGACACCTTCCATCACTTTACTGATGATTGAGAGTAGGCTGATGGGGCAATAATTGGCCGGGTTGGACTTGTCCTGCTTTTTGTGTACAGGACATACCTGGGCAATTTTCCAGCTTGCAGGGTAGATGCCAATGCAGCTTGACCAGGGGCGCAGCAAGTTCTGGAGCACAGGTCTTCAGTACTATTGCTGGAATATTGTAAAAGCCCATAGCCTTTGCAGTATCCAGTGCCTTCAGTCATTTCTTGCTATCACGCGGAGTGAATCGAATTGGCTGACGTCTGTCATCTGTGATGCTGGCCACTTTTGTGCTCGATTGGGCTGCTGGCTCTCCGAGGTGCTGCCTCCTCTGTTCTGCGAAGTAGCAGCAGGCCCCATCATGGCTGCTGTCTTCCTTTGCCGCCTGCGCTATGTAGGCAGCTCCCGCCTCCTGGTGACACTCGGCTCCACTGAATGGGCACCGAGCTCACCTCCAACCCAATTAGGGCATTTACATTTAAAGATAGGGTTGCGTGAGTGATGCAGTTGCAGCGCGGGATCAGGTCCTGGAAATTATCCGGGCTTCAGATTCCTGATCCCGATTTGGAATCTAGCTACAGGTTTTAAAGGTGAAAGGACAGAGTACCATTAAACTCTCAGGGAATCCTTAATTTGAATCTCTTCCTATCTAACATTCAAACCCTCATTAGCCAGATTTCTCCATTCGTGAACTTTTTCACATCCAACCTGTCTCTTAATCATAGAGCAATGTGATGGTAATTCTATAAAAATTTGACCTCCTAATGGAAAGACAATAGCTCTGTGGTGGGAGACAACAAACTGGGGAACAACAGGGAGAAAGGTTGTAAAAAAAAAAATGCTTGTTGGTTGCTAATCTTGTGCTAGATGTCATCTGGAATTTTGATAATTATGTGATCAGAATCTCTAAAATAAATTACAGTCTATTGATCACTCCCAATTTGTATCATATTGAATGGATCTGGATATTTAGGGGGCTTTTCAAAACTAAATCTAAATATTTTTTCCTGCCTATTATTCTGCAGATCAAAGCAATATTAATGAGATTAGAAGAAATTTTGAGGAACTGCATGGGGAGCAAAGATATAAAGATACAATCCAGCATTTTGGGGCAGTCTCACTACACAGTGCGGCAATTACAGACAAGTGAGTAGACAGAGTTTCAAAACAGTTAGCTTATACATTACAGCTGATGTCTGAGTGACTCAAGACCTCTGAAGATGCAGGAAGACTGATAAAAACTAACAGCAGGGTGAGAGACATAGTCACAAAAAGTATATATAACACAGAAATTGATTAGGCTTTGCACATGGCTGAGAGCTGTATGTCAGCAAGAACTAGGTTGCTATGTTGCCTCAGGTGTTAGTGGAAATCTTGACGGAAATGAACTGCCAGAAAGGATTAAGTCTGAATTGGCTGGAAGCTGTTTCCAGCCTCGACTGCATTTACGCTTGAAACATATTGATATCAGGTTAGAAATTACTGTTGCTGATATTAGCTGGCAAACACATTTGGCCTGATTTTAACCTGGCTAAATGAGGCATTAACAAGGCACTAATGGCCTGAAAATGGGGTCAGTAGGAGGAGCATTAACACCGCTGTCCTGGCAGTAACCAATTTTAAAGGGGCTAACTACTGGGTGGCCGAATCACCCGCCTGTTTCAGGCAGTGGTCCCTTTAATATGCAGCAGATGTCCCACAAAATACATAGGAGCCGGATTGATGCTTTAGGACAGAGCTGAACAGAATGTGCCCCATCCCCACTCTAACCAGTTATACTGTTAGTAGAGCAGAAGAGGCCCGAAAAAGGTATATTTTTAGTTATTTCTGTGGGGCCAGGGGCAGCAGGGGTGCTTCCCTGGGCCCATAAAAATCATTAGGGCCACTGTCGCTCCGAGCTAACCCCGCTGCAATTGCAAAGCTGCAAACCTTGCCCCTGGCTGGGCAGTCTTTGGGATTATTGCTGTTGCGTTGGCCCAAATTTGGAGAACTGTATCGGGCCACCCGTTTGTTGCCTGCAGCTCGCTGGCTCTATTTAGGTAGGCTCTAGCCTCATTGCTCCCACCAATTGGCCACCCAAAATTTAAAATCTACCTCCACCATGCTTTCTAATGTTCCTCTATCCAATATCTTAACAGAGGTACAGATCTATTTAAATAAGCGAATTGATGCCCCTTTTACAACAGTGATTAGAAGAATGTCACACGAATGCATTAAACACCTCATAATAACAACAACAGTATTTAAGAACATTACATGTAAAAATAAATTAAATATCAATTTTCTAAGTGGCAACAATGGTTGAAAGTTTAGTGACAATTCATCAGATAATTTTCCTGTTACAATCTTTAACATTAGGAAAATACAGAGTAATGCTGGTGGATCAGGGGATGCATCACAAATACTGAATGAACAGAACTTAGCGTTAACTCAATGTCAAGGAACATTCTCATGGAGCGGATGTGAAAAGTGCTTCACCTCTTTTAGAAAAGGTGATCAACTGGAAGATCCAGGATTTCGATAGTTGTATTGATGAGACCTTGAAGGTAATTTGTTAACTTTCCAGCAGTGGTGCAGTAAACTATGTAATTTTCCCCTATTGATTCCACTGGATTTAATCACGATATAGAAATGATTAGCTATGTTTCAGGTAAATTGCCTAAATCCTGGAGCAGGCATTAAGTTGAGTGACACTATCACTGTTACAATACACGCTGTGATGCCCTCTATAGTTAAGTAGCATGTCGCTACTCGTTATGTAGACTTATATATGGGTGAGGTGCTTGACGGCTACCAAAGCCAGGGGTATTGTAACCCCCTGAGGACACCTTCAAGAAAAGGAAGGAGTGGAGAAAATTGGCCAGAATTTTACGGTGGCCGGAGGGAAGCCGTCCACTGACTGAAAAGTCCGTGGTGATCCCGCCTCCGCCAGACCTTGGGATCCAGGATTTCAGCATTTTACAGTCCCCAGGCCCTTAATTGGTCTTAGGCGGGACTTCTATCTCATTGAGGCAGGAAGTCCCACCCTGCATAAAATGGCGGCGGAGGCAGGAGCAGGTCGGGAAGGGCCCCCTGAGCCTCCCATTCCATTTTACGCCTCCCCCCCCACCTCCCCCAATCACCAGCCCACTCTTTGCGGGGGTGTAAAAGTCCGGTCATTGGATGGGTGGTGAGTTGAGCTAATGTACCAGGACCTAAGTTTATATTGTACAGAAATATTCAACTTGATATCTATCGGGTATGGATTACCTTAGTATTATAAAATGAACAAGTAATTTGCTCATGATTTTTGTTCAATAAGTATAATTTATTCATAAAATTTGTAAATGTTCAAACTAAACATTACATAAAGTGCAATACAGTTCAATTTATTTCAGTACAGTAAATGGCACACTGTGGTGCCTCACTGCACTTACAATTATGGGTCATATTTACAATTTAGCTTTACATTTCATTTCAATCATTCTCTAGCGCAGACAGGGTTTTACACGAGTTCCAGCCCCGCGGTGTACTATGGCAGGAGGGCCTTCGCCTGTGGCTTTTCCCCATTGAGCCTTTGGAGCAGTTTCCCCAAGCTTTAATGCATCCCTCAGCAAGCAGTCCTGGATCTTGGAATGTGCCAGTTTGGCACACCCGGTCTTGGACAACTCCTTGCTCTGGAAAGTCAACAAGTTTCGGGAAAACCAAAGAGCGTTTTTCACTGAGTTGATGGTCCTCCAGCAGCAGTTGATGTTTGTCTCGGTGTGCGTCCCTGGGAACAGCTCATAGAGCACAGACTCCTGTGTTATGGTGCTGCTTGGGATGAACTGCAACAAAAGTCACTGCATCTCTTCCCTTTCTTTGTAAAGGCACATTCCAGGAAGAGGTGGGCGATGGTCTCTTCCACACCGCAGCCACGTCGAGGGCAGTGTATGGTGGCGCTGTGATTCTGAATGTCCATGAAGGATCTGCCAGGGAAGGCCCTTCTCATTACCAGCCAAGCTAGTCTCGTTGCTTGTTTGAAAGTTCTGGCAATGAGGCATTCTGCCAAATGACTTTGACAGTCTGCTCAGGGACCTTCTGACAGGATCCACCATCTCCTTGCCCTGCAGGGCCTCAAGAATGTTACGTGTAGACCACTGCCTGATGGACTTGTGGTCAAAGGTGTTTTTCTGCACAAATCTTTCTACAAGGGATTCAGCCATTTAGCTTCCTTTTGTGCTGTGACTCTGTAAATCTATATCAGCATCTATGTGGAATTGCAAAGAACTTGTGAACAATCTCTTGTTACAGATTTGGCTGGCAGCTCCAAGAGGCAGGCCACTGTCCTAATGGAATGGCGGTCTAGGCAGCAACCTCATTATTGGCTGCCGCTAGTAAAATCCCCTCTGTGGTCCCGCCGTTCGCCCGCTTGCTGGCGTTCTTGCCTATTTGTCTGTTTCGATTTCCAAAATCATTTCTAAAAGTTTTGGACTATTTGAGTTCCCTTGTTTAAATTTTAGTTTTATGTTAACACTGTTCACAAAAATGCAGTAATTTTAGTTGGCAACTATTCTTCTCCTGTGAGAGTGACTAAAACAACACTGCTAAAGAACCTAATTTCCGGTTTGATTCTCTCTCCATCATTGCTTTTCAGCATCGTTTCCTAAATAGCACTGGCTTCTAGCGAGGATAGGATTCCAGCTATATTTTGTATCTAGAGTTGTATACATTGCCTCATTAAAGCATTAGATGTGATGCAGAGATATTTAAATAAACACCCAGCACAGGGTTCCATTCTTCATGCCTTTCACTATGACCTGTTAGGTTAAATGCCAAGTTATTATAATGCTACAGTCCAAAAGAGCTGTCAGCAATTTCACAGAATGGTTACAGCGCAGAAGGAGGCCATTCGGCCCATCATGTCTGCAACAGCTCTCTGAAAGAGCAACTCCCTCAGTTCCACTCCCCTGCCTTCTCCCCATAACCCTGCACATTCTTCCTTTTCATATAACTCTCTAATTCCCTTCTGAATGCTTCAATTGAACCTGCCTCCACCACGTTCTCAGGCAGCACATTCTAGACCTTAATCACTCACTGCGTGAAAAAGATTTTCCTCATGTCACAACACTTTTGCTTCTCTAACCAAATACTTTAAATCTGTGCCCTCTCATTCTCGATCCTTTCACGAATGGGAACAGTTTCTCTCTATCTACTCTATCCAGACCCCTCATGATTTTGAATACCTCTATCAAATCACCTCTCAGCTTTCTCTTCTCCAAGGAAAACAGTCCTAACTTCTCCAATCTATCTTCATAACTGAAATTCCTCATCCCTGGAACCATTCTCGTGAATCTTTTCTGTACTCTCTCCAATGCCCTCACGTGTTTCCTAAAGTGCGGCACCCAGAATTGGACGAAATACTCCAGCTGAGTAGAGCTTCCTTGCTCTTGTACTCTATGCCACTATGAATAAAACTCAGGATACTGTATGCTTTATTAACTGCTCTCTCAACCTGTCCTGCCACCTTCAATGACGATGCACAGATACACCCAGCTCCCTCTGCTCCTGCACCTCCTTTAGAATTGCACCCTTTATTTTATATTGTCTCCCCATGTTCTTCCTACCAAAATGAATCACTTCACATTTCTCTGCATTGAACTTCATCTGTCACCTGTCTGCCCATTCCATTAACTTGTGGATGTCCTTTTGAAGTACTACATTATCCTCCTCACAGTTCACAGTGGTTCCAAGTTTCATATCATCTGCAAACTTTGAAATTGTGCTCTGTACACCAAGATCTAGGTCATTAATATATATCAGGAAAAGCAAGGGTCCCAACACTGATCCCTGGGGAACATAGAAACATAGAAAATAGGAGCAGGAGTAGGTCATTTGGCCCTTTAGGCTTGCTCCGCCATTCAAACAAGATCATGGCTGATCATCTCATTCAGTACCCTGTTCCCACTTTCTCCCCATATCCCTTGATCCCTTTGGCATTAAGAAATATATCTATCTCCTTCTTGAATATATTTAATGATCTGGCCACCACTGCCTTCTGCAGTAGAGAATTCCACAGATTCACCACCCTCTGAGTGAAGAAATTTCTCCTCATTTCGGTTCTAAATGGCATACCCCGTATCCTGAGACTGTGACCCCTGGTCCTGGACTCCCCAGCCATCAGGAACATCCTCCCTGCATCTAGCCTGTCTGATCCAGTTAGAATTTTATAGGTTTATATGAGATCCCCTCTCATTCTTCTAAACTCTAGTGAATATAGGCCTAGTCAACCCAATCTTTCCTCATATGTCAATCCTGCCATCCCAGGAATCAACCTAGTAAATCTTCTTTGCACTCTCTCCATGGCAAGAACATCCTTCCTCAGGTAAGGAGACCAAAACTGCGCACAATACTCCAGATGTGGTCTCACCAAGGCCCTGTTTAACTGTAGTAAGACAACATGCTTGCTCCAGTACTAAATCCTCTTGCAATGAAGGCCAACATACCATTCGCCTTCCTAAATGCTTGCTGCACCTGAATGCTTGCTTCCAGCGACTGGTGTACAAGGACACCCAAGTCTCATTGCACCTCCCCCTTTCCCAATCTATCACCATTCAGATAATAATCTGCCTTTCTGTTTTTACAACCAAAGTGGATAACCTCACATTTATCCACATTATCATGCATCTGCCATTTATTTGCCCACTCACCCAACTTGTCCAAATCACATTGGAGCCTCTTTTCATCCTCCTCACAGCTCACATTTCACATTCCCCCCCAGCTTTGTGTCGTCTGCAAACTTGGAAATGTTACATTTAGTTCCCTCACCCAAGTCATTAATATATATTGTGAATAGCTGGGGCCCAGGCACTGATCCCTCCGGTACCCCACTAGTCACTGCCTGCCACCCGGAAAAAGACCCGTTTATTCCTACTCTCTGTTTCCTGTCAATTCTCAATCCATGCCAGTATATTACCCCCAATTCCATGTGCTTTAATTTTGCACACTAACCTCTTATGTGGGACTTTATCAAAAGCCTTCTGAAAATCCAAATACACCACATCCACTGGTTCTCCCTTATCTATTCTACTAGTTACATCCTCAAAAACTCCAGTAGATTTGTTAAGCATGACTTGCCTTTCGTAAACTCATGCTGACTTTGTCCAATCCCGTTTATGCTTTCCAGGTGTTCTGCTATCACATCCTTTATAATAGACTCTAGTATTTTCCCCACTACTGATGTAAGACTAACTGGCCTGCAGTTCACTGTTTTTTCTCTCCGTCCACTACAAACCTTCCTCCAGCCCGAAAAACATCCATTAACGACTACTCTTTGTTTCCTGTCACTCAGCCAATTTTGTATCCATGTTGCTACCGTCCCTTTTATTCCATGAGCTACAAGTTTGCTCACAAGTCTGTTGTGTGGCACTGTATCAAATGCCTTTTGAAAGTCCATGTACACCACATCAACAGCATTGCCCTCAGCAACCCTGTTACCCCTTTAAAAAAGTCCAGCAAGTTAGTTAAACATGATTTTCCCTTAAGAAATCCATGCTGGCTTTCCTTAATTGACTCGCGTTTGACCATGTGCCTATTGATTTTGTCCCGAATTATTTTTTCTGGAAGTTTTCCCACTACCAGTGTTAAACTGATTGGCCTGTAGTTGCTGGGCTTATCTTTTCGCAACTGTTACTATCTTTATTGTGGAGCCCTGCATCTGTTTTTTTTTATTCATTCATGGGATGTGGGCGTCGCTGGCTGGGCCAGCATTTATTGCCCATCCCTAATTGCCCTTGAGAAGGTGGCGGTGAGCTATCTTCTTGAACCGCTGCACTCCATGTCAGGTAGGGACACCAACTGTGCTGTTAGGAAGGGAGTTCCAGGATCTTGACCCAGCCACCATGAAGGAACGGCAATATAGTTCCAAGTCAGGATGATGTGTGACTTGGACGGGAACCTGCAGGTGGTGGTATTCCCATGCACTTGCTGCCCTTGTCCTTCTAGTTGGTAGAGGTCGCGGGTTTGGAAGGTGTTGTCTAAGGAGCCTTGGTGCGTTGCTGCAGTGTTATCTTGTAGATGGTACACACTGCTGCCAGTGTGCGTCAGTGGTGGAGGGAATGAATGTTTGTAAATGGGGTGTCAATCAAGCAGGCTGCTTTGTCCTGGATAGTGTCGAGCTTCTTGAGTGTTGTTGGAGCTGCACCCATCCAGGCAAGTGGAGAGTATTCCATCACACCTCTTGACTTATGCCTTGTTGATGGTGGACAGGCTGTGGTGGACAGGGAGTCAGGAGGTGAGTTACTCGCTGCAGCATTCCTAGCCTCTTACCTGCTCTTGTAGCCACGGTATTTATATGGCTACTCCAGTTCAGTTTCTGGTCAATGGTAACCCCCAGCATGTTGATAGTGGGGGATTCAGCGATCATAATGCCATTGAATGTCAAGGGGAGATCGTTATATTCTCTCTTGTTGGAGATGGTCTTTGCCTGGCACTTGTGTGGTGCAAATGTTACTTGCCACTTATCAGCCCAAGCCTGGATATTGTCCAGGTCTTGCTGCATTTCTACACGGTCTGCTTCAGTATCTGAGGAGTCGCGAATGGTGCTGAACATTGTGCAATCATCAGTGAACATACCCATTTTGACTTATGATTGAAGGAAGGTCATTGATGAAGCAGCTGAAAATGGTTGGGCCTAGGACACTACCCTGAGGAACTCCTGCAGTGATGTCCTGGAGCTTAGATGACTGACCTGCAACAACCACAATCATCTTCCTTTGTGCTAGGTATGACTCCTACCAGCGGAGAGTTTTCTCCCTTGATTCCCATTGACTTCAGTTTTGCTAGGGCTCCTTGATGCCATACCTGGTCAAATGCTGCCTTGACATCAAGGGCAGTCACTCTCATCTCACCTCTTTTGTCCATGTTTGAACCAAGGCTGTATTGAGGTCAGGAGCTGAGAAGCCCTGGCGGAACCCAAAATGAGCGTCACTGAGCAGGTTATTTTTTATTTATTTAGAGATACAGCACTGAAACAGGCCCTTCAGCCCACCGAGTCTGTGCCAACCAACAACCACCCATTTATACTAATCCTACATTAATCCCATACCACATCCCCACCATTCTCCTACCACCTACCCGAGGGGCAATTTACCTATCAACGTGCAAGTCTTTGGCTCTGGGAGGAAACGAGAGCACCCAGCGAAAACCCACATGGTCACAGGGAGAACTTGCAAACTCCGCACAGGCAGTACCCAGAACTGAACCCGGGTCCCTGGAGCTGTGAGGCTGCGGTGCTAACCACTGTGCCGCTTAATAGCACTGCCAATGACACCTTCCATCACTTTACTGATGATTGAGAGTAGACTGATGGGGTGGTAATTCACCGGGTTGGACTTTTTGAGGACAGGGCATAACTGGGCAATTTTCCACATTGCTGGGTAGATGCCAATGTTGTAGCTGTACTGGAACAGCTTGGCTAGGGGCGCAGCAAGTTCTGGAGCGCAGGTCTTCAGTACTATTGCCAGAATATTGTCAGGGCCCATAGCTTTTGCAGTATCCAGTGCCTTCAGTCGTTTCTTGATATCACGCGGAGTGAATTGAATTGGCTGAAGTCTGGCATCTGTGATGCTGGGGACTACAGGAGGAGGCCAAGATGGATAATCAACGGCACTTCTGCCTGAAGATTGTTGCAAATGCTTCAGCCTGATCTTTCGCACTGATGTGCTGGGCTCCCCCATCATTGAGGATGGGGATATTTGTGGAGCCACCTCCTCCGGTTAGTTGTTTAATTATCCACCACCATTCATGGTTGGATGTGGCAGGACTGCAGAGCTTAGATCTGATCCATTGGTTATGGGATCGCTTATCTCTGTCTATCACCTGCTGCTTACACAGTTTGGCATGCAAGTAGTCCTGGGTTGTAGCTTCACCAGGTTGTCACCTCATTTTGAGGTATGCCTGGTGCTGTTCCTGGCATGCCCTCCTGCACTCTTCATTGAACCAGTGTTGGTCCCCCGGCTTGATGGTAATGGTAGAGGGTATATGCCGGGCTATGAGGTTACAGGTTGTGATTGAGTGCAATTCTGCTGCTGCTGATGGCCCACAGCGCCTCATGGATGCCCAGTTTTGCATTGCTAGACCTGTTCGAAATCTATCCCATTTAGCACAGTGGTAGTGCCACACAACACGATATAGGGTATCCTCAATGTGAAGGCAGGACTTCGTCTCCACAAGGACTGTATGGTGGTCACTCCTACCAATACTGGCATTTGCCAGTCATTAGCACTAGTCCAGAGGAATCCAAAGTTTTCAGATCATTTATTTTGGAAATACACAGCTTTTGTGGACGAATGAAACCCACAGATTCCATTTCATCTCCCCAGTGATCCTCCTGGCCTTGCCTCACTATTTACCACTGCAGCAGCTCTGATTTGTTTCAAGGTACATGCTTATTTGTATAATTATTTTAAATGCACAACAATGTATTAAGTTACATTAGAAATCCCACAGAGTTTCCACTGTTACTTCAAGGCAGTTATCAATAAAGGAAGGGCAGAAGAATTTGCCAAAGTTGTTTTTATAATGATCCCATTAAATGAACTTTAAATAATCCTGGAAACAAATGAATTACTTTGTAATTGTTGTTCTATTGTGTTACAGGGAGCAGGTCCTCAAAGCTAAAGCAAGATGAAACTGAATATTCTGATCAGTCTGTGCATAGATATCTGAAGAACAGAAGAATGCAACAGCTCTGTGGGCCACAGAACTCGAATATGAAAGTGACATAATGTGCAATATGTCCTTTGTATTTGAATATATACGTTTAACTGTACACCGTATTAGTTGCAGAAATAAGTGTTAAATCCCAGAGGTCTTATTGTATATGAATGCTGAGGGTGCAAGCAGAAGCAAGATGTACTTGTTGCAAAATGTACTTCCAAAATTTAACATACAGCTCTATTACAATAAACACTTATCTTTCAAACATGAGCAAATAAAAACCATTGCAGCAACTATGCTAAACTTTAGAAAGTGGGCGCTTGCCAGTTTTTTTTCCGGTACTTTTTTAAAAACCAAAGGGAATCTTCAACACACCAAAGGAGTGGGATAATTTAGAGTTACTCAGAGTGAATTCCAAGTATAATGGTGTAATTAAGTATTTTATAGTCATGTGCAATAGTGCACATGGAGAAAAATGGTCAATGTGTGCAGCAAAATTGTAATTTTTTTTAACTGGATTAACCATGTCACTAAACTTACTGCCAAGAGTAATTCTTCCTCCCATTGTAAAATTTGTTTGCAATCTTGTTTTTGAGCTTGTACTTGCACTGAGACAAATGGTTTTGGTTGTTTTTAACTTTTCACAATGATACACACAGCAATCATTGATTGATATTCCAGCCAGGTTCTGAATAATTGCTGTAACTCAAAAATTCATCTCATTCTCCCATTGGGACCTCAGTAGAACTGCTGATCCAAACTCAAAATTATGACAAGACCAGGATTTTATCTTAGTGTATTGTAAATATTGTGAATTTTCTACGTTCCCCCGTTTTCCAATTAAGAAAATAAAACTAGAATTAATTTTCAACTTGCCACCGGAGTATAACACTGGTATTGTGGATCAGACACCCTCAATCAATGGAAAGTAAAATTGGACAGTCTCAATAACAGGTACCTAACCCACAATGCAAGTTTTATGCCCAAACTGTAAGTTGAAAATGACAACCAACTCCCACCCCCACCATTTCAATGGATTGTCTGCATATATATTATGGGCCAGTACACTGAAAAAAGTATTGTGTAAACTCCCAACCTTCCATTATCAATTCTTCCTCCTGCCCACAGATTATCCTCTCACCTTCTACTGCTATCTCCTTTGAATAAAATAACACCAGCATACAAATATATTTTTCTTATTTTAATATGATGATACAATAATGGCATTAATAAGCACTTAGCTAATTACCCTTAGCATAACCCTGGTCTTTCATTTTTTTTTAGAGATACAGCACTGAAACAGGCCCTTCGGCCCACCGAGTCTGTGCCGACCAACAACCACCCATTTATACTAACCCTACAGTAATCCCATATTCCCTATCACCTCCCTACACTAGGGGCAATTTACAACGGCCAATTTACCTATCAGCTGCAAGTCTTTGGATGTGGGAGGAAACCGGAGCACCCGGCGAAAACCCACGCAGACACAGGGAGAACTTGCAAACTCCGCACAGGCAGTACCCAGAATCGAACCTGAGTCCCTGGAGCTGTGAGGCTGCGGTGCTAACCACTGCGCCACTGTGCCGCCCTGTGTCTTGTTTGGTCAGCTGACAAAAATCAGTCTGTGTGCTCCTGCAAATTTCAGTGTGTAACTATTTATTTTCACATGTCGGCCTATATTCGGGATTGTTGTACAAGGGTCAGATTTTCTGGGAGTCTCCCACAATCAGCTATTCATCCTCTAGGCAGTGCTGCTGGCAGCCTGGGAGGAGAGCTGGTTTTATGGGCAGTTTGCCAATCAGTTGTTTGCCCCCTGCTGCACTTCCAGTTACAAATGCTAAGTTCAGTTTCTCCTGAGTGAGTTTAGTCTACACTGTATGATTTCTTCAGCCTTACCAGTAGAAATCTGGCCAGTCAGGACTCACTTTGCACTTTGAATGGTTTGATGGTGGCTTCACTTTTAAGCACATCATTGAAATTGCACACCCTGTTTAACTGACAACACTGCCAAATTTTGAAAGACAATTTTATTACAGCTGCTAGACCCAAAGTATTTACTCTCCTGTGCAATTATCATCTGAGTTTTGAAATCAGAAACAAGGATGAAATTTAAAAACTGTCTGCATCATTTACTTGTCAAAGTTGTATAAAAAGCTGGGGCAATAATATAATGATATCTGCAGACTGTGGGCACATGTGATCAGATGTCATGTGACTGAATATCATATGATCAGACCTCCAGGAGTACATCAAAGCTGAGTTGGCAACTCTAGCTGGGACTGTTCAAAGAAGTTGTTGGCAAGCTTTTGCTGGATTTCGACAAGTCACAGACTGTTCAGTGGGAAAGGGATTGCTTACACAAGGAAGGGAGCAGCCAGGATTCAGTTGGAGAATCAAACGCTTATATCAACCGACGTCTGTGGTTTATGGGAGCATTGTTGAGCCTGGTCTCAGGTCAGATTTAAAATGACACAAAAGCGAATGTTGGAAATCGGAAATAAAAACAGAAAATGCTGGAAATACTCAGGTCAGGCAATATGTGATTAACCCTGATGAAAGGTCTTAAAATAGTAACTCTTTCTCTCTGCCTAGCCTACCGAGTATTTCCAGCATTTTCTGTTTTTATTTCCGATTTGAAGTGAGTTTGGATTTCAGCCTGAATCTGCATTACTCTGCGTAATATGGGTTCTACAGGTGAGATGTACTGCATTATAGCTCCCTGACTTTCCATCGAGTTCTGATAGATCAGATTATGAACCAAATACAATGAGCATTACATGCACATTACAAGACAACCATTAGCCTTTCAGCCACTGCCACTTTAAATTCTTTGGACAAAACTTATTGCACAACAGTATCCAAATACAGCTTGTATTAATGCTAATATTTTTATTCCCAAACTGCAAATTTTTCCAACGCAAGACAAGACAGTATGTGGGCATCCTTGTCAGGTGCAAATGCAAGTCAGTTAACATTGGTACCATTCACAGTTTAAGCTACAGCAATTTAAAATTGACCAGCTGTTTTATAAATAGTTGAGAGCAAAATAATATCCACAAATATATTTGTGGATGAAGTGCTGCACACGTACTTCAGCAGTTCAACATTTTAATTTTTAATAAAGACCACTGTTTTAAGTGCTCAACATCTATCCTTCACTTGAATAATACTTTCCACAAATATTGGCTCACATAGGGCTGTCGAACAAGAACAGAATCTGGGAGCTCCACCCCACTAGCGAAACAGCAGCAGAGCAAGACACCTTCCACCTGTAACTTGAGCCATAGACCCTCCCAAATCTCAGGGATGGGTTAATTTTCGCAATTAGGGCAGAGAAGTACGAACATACGAATTAGGAGCAGCAGTAGGCCACTCGGCCCCTCAAGCCTACTCTGCCATTCCATAAGTTCATGGCTGAACGGATTACTCCACATTACCACCTACCCCCGATAACCTTTCACCCCCTTGTTTATCAAGAATCTGTCTACCTCAGCCTTAAACATATTCGAAGACTCTGCATCCACCGCCTTTCGAGGGAGTTCCAAAGACTCACGACCCTCTGACAGAAAAAATTCTCCTCATCTCTGAATTAAATAGGTGACCCCTTATTTTTAAACAGTGACCCCTGGTTCTAGATTCTTCCACAAGGGGAAACATCCTTTCCATAGCCACCCTGTCAAGACCCCTCAGGATCTTATATGTTTCAATCAAGTCGCCTCTTACTCTTCTAAATTCCAGTGGATATAAGCCTAGCCTGTCCAATCTTTCCTCATAAGATAACCTGCCCATTCCAGGTATCAGTCTAGTAAACCTTCTCTGAACTGCTTCCAACACATTTACATCCTTCCGTAAATAAGGAAACCAATACTGTACATGGTACTCCAGATGTGGTCTCACCAATGCCCTGTATAGCTGAAGCATAACCTCCCTACTTTTGTATTCAATTCCCCTTGTGATAAATGATAGCATTCTATTAGCTTTCCTAATTATATGCTGTACCTGCATACTAAGCTTTTGCGATTCATGCAGCAGGACACCCAGATCCCTCTGCATCTCAGAGGTATGCAATCTCTCATCATTTAGATAATATCCTACTTTGTTATTCTTCCTGCCAAAATGGGCAACTTCGCATTTTCCCACATTATACTCCATCTGCCAGATTTTTGCTGACTCACTTAACCTATCTATATCGCTTTGTAGCCTCCTTATGTCCTCTTCACAACCTATCTTTGTGTCCTCTGCAAAATTAGCAAACATACCTTCGATCACTTCATCTAAGTCATTTATATAAATTGTAAAAAGTTGAGGCCCCAGCACAGATCCCTGTCGCACACCACTCATTTCATCTTGCCAACCAGAAAATGACCCTTTTATGCTTACTCTGTTTCCTGTTAGCTGGCCAATCTTCTATCCATGCCAATATGTTACCCCCTACACCATGAGCTTTTACTTTTTGCAATAACCTTTGATGTGGCACCATATCAAATGCCTTCAGTAAATCTAAATACAATACATCCACCGGTTTCCCTTCATGCACAGCACATGTAACTCCCTCAAAGAACTCCAATAAATTGGTTAAACATTTTTTTTTATTCATTCATGGGATGTGGGCGACGCAGGCCAGGCCAGCATTTATTGCCCATCCCTAATTGCCCTTGAGAAGGTGGTGGTGAGCTGCCTTCTTGAACCGCTGCAGTCCATTTGGGGTAGGTATACCCACAGTGCTGTTAGGAAGGGAGTTCCAGGATTTTGACCCAGCGACAGTGAAGGAACGGCGATATAGTTCCAAGTCAGGATGGTGTGTGACTTGGAGGGAAACATGCAGGCAGTGGTGTTCCCATGTATTTGCTGCCTTTGTCCTCTAGTTGGTAGAGGTCGCGGGTTTGGAAGGTGCTGTCTAAGGAGCCTCGGTGCATTGTTGCAGTGCATCTTGTAGATGGTACACATTGCTGCGACTGTGCGTCGGTGGTGGAGGGAGTGAATGTTTGTAGATGGGGTGCCAATCAAGCGGGCTGCTTTGTCCTGGATGGTGTCGAGCTTCTTGAGTGTTGTTGGAGCTGCACCCATCCAGGCAAGTGGAGAGTATTCCATCACACTCCTGACTTGTGCCTTGTTGATGGTGGACAGGCTTTGGGGAGTCAGGAGGTGAGTTACCCGCCACTAGGATTCCTAGCCTCTGACCTGCTTTTGTAGCCAAGGTATTTATATGGCTACTCCTGTTCAGTTTCTGGTCAATGGTAGCCCCTTGGATGTTGATAGCGGGGGAATGCTGTTGAATGTCAAGGGGAGATGGTTAGATTCTCTCTTGTTGGAGATGGTCATTGCCTGGAACTTGTGTGGCGCAAATTTTAAATGCCACTTATCAGCCCAAGCCTGGATATTGTCCAGGTCTTGCTGCATTTCTACACGGACTGCTTCAGTTCCCTTTCACAAAACCATGTTGTCTCTGCCTGATTACCTTCAATTTTTCTAAGTGCCCTGCTGTAACATCTTTAATAGCTTCTAACATTTTCCCTAAGACAGATGTTAAGCTAAGTGGCCTGTAGTTTCCTGCTTTCTGTCTCCCTCCCTTTTAGAATAAAGGAGTCACATTCGCTTTTTTCCAGTCTAGATTCCCCGAATCTAGGGAATTTTGGAAAATTAAAACTAACTCATCAACTATCTCACTCGCCACTTCTTTTACGATCCTAGGATGAAGTCCATCAGGACCCGGGGACTTGTCAGCCCGCAGCTCCAACAATTTGGTCAGCACCACTTCCCTGGTGATTGTAATTTTCTTGAGTTCCTCCCTCCCTTCCATTTTCTGACTTACAGCTAATTCTGGGATGTTACTTGTACCCTCTATATTGAAGACCGATGCAAAATACCTGTTCAGTTCATCTGCCATCTCCTTATTAATCATTATTAATTCCCCAGGCTCACTTTCTATAGTACCAACGTTCCACTTTGTTAACTCTTCCTCTTTAAATATTTATAGAAACTCTTACTATCTGTCTTTATATTTCTATCTAGCTTTCTCTTATACTCTAATTTTACCTTCCTTATCAATCTTTTACTCAATCTTTGCTGTTTTTTATATTCTGTCCAATCTTCTGACCTGCCACCCACCTTTTCACAATTATATGCTTTTTCTTTAAGTTTGATCCTATCTTTAACTGTTTTAGTTAAGCACGGATGGCAAGTTGTCCCCTTGGAATTTTTCATTCTCGTTGAAATATATCTATTCTGTGCATTCTGAAATATCCCCTTAAATGTCTGCCACTGCATCTCTATTAACCAATCCCTTAACCTAATTTGCCAGTTTACTTTAGCTAGCTCTGCTTTCATGCCCTCATAACTGCCCTTATTTAAGTTTAAAATACTGGTCTTGGACCCACTCTTCTCTCCCTCAAACTGAATGTAAAATTTAATCAAATTATGATCGCTGATACCTAGGGGTGCCTTAACTATGAGGTCATTAATTAATCCTCTCTTGTTGCACAATACCAGGTCTAGTATAGCCTGCTCTCTGGTTGGCTCCAGAACGTACTGTTTCAAGAAATTTTCCTGAAAACATTCTGTGTACTCCTCATCTAGGCTACCTCTGCCAATCTGATTTTTCCAGTCTATGTGTAGGTTAAAATCCCCCATGATTATTGTCATACCTTTCTGACAAGCTGCCATTACTTCTTCCTTTTCAACCCGTCCTACAGTGTGGTTAACGTTAGTACTCCACTCCCACAAGTGACTTCTTGCCTTTATGATTTCTCATCTCTACCCAAACTGCTTCTACATCCTGGTTTCCTGAACTTAGGTCATCCCTCTCTATTGCGCTAATACCATGATTAATTAACAGAGCCACCCCTCCACCTTTTCCTAGCTTCCTGTCCTTCCTAAATGCCATGTACCCATCAATATTCAGGTCCCAATCCATGTCATCCTGCAGCCATGTCTCTGTAATGGCTATCAGATTCTACTTATTTATTTCTATTTGCGTTCTCAGTTCATCTGTTTTGTTTCAAATGCTACGTGCATTCAAATGCAGAGGCTTTAGTTTTGTTCTTAGGGAAATTATTAGAGAGGATTCTTCGGAACAGGATTTACTCCCATTTGGAAACAAATGGACTTATTAGTGAGAGGCAGCATGGTTTTGTGAAGGGGAGGTCATGTCTCACTAATTTGATTGAGTTTTTTGAGGAAGTGACAAAGATGATTGATGAAGGAAGGGCAGTGGATGTTATCTATATGGACTTCAGTAAAGCCTTTGACAAGGTCCCTCATGGCAGACTGATACAAAAGGTGAAGTCACATGGGATCAGAGGGGAACTGGCAAGATGGATACAGAACTGGCTCGGTCATAGAAGACAGAGGGTAGAAGTGGAAGGGTGCTTTTCTGAATGGAGGGATGTGACTAGTGGTGTTCCGCAGGGATCAGTGCCGGGACCTTTGCCCTTTGTAGTATATATAAATGATTTGGAGGAAAATGTAGCTGGTCTGATTAGTCAGTTTGCGGACGACACAAAGGTTGGTGGAGTTGCGGACAGTGATGAGGATTGTCAGAGGATACAGCAGGATATAGATCGGTTGGAGACTTGGGCGGAGAAATGGCAGATGGAGTTTAATTCGGACAAATGTGAGGTGATGCATTTTGGAAGGTCTCATGCAGGTGGGAAGTATACAGTAAACATAGAACATAGAACATAGAAAAATACAGCACAGAACAGGCCCTTCGGCCCACGATGTTGTGCCGATCCTTTGTCCTCTGTCAAGGACAATTTAATCTATACCCCATCATTCTCCTTTATCCATATACCTATCTAAAAGTAAATGGCAGAACCCTTAGGAGTATTGACAGGCAGAGAGATCTGGGCGTACAGGTCCACAGATCACTGAAAGTGGCAACGCAGGTGGATAAGGTAGTCAAGAAGGCATACGGCATGCTTGCCTTCATCGGTCGGGTCATAGAGTATAAAAATTGGCAAGTCATGCTGCAGCTGTACAGAACTTTAGTCAGGCCACACTTAGAATATTGCGTGCAATTCTGGTTGCCACACTACCAGAAGGACGTGGAGGCTTTGGAGAGAGTACAGAAGAGGTTTACCAGGATGTAGCCTGGTCTGGAGGGCATTAGCTATGAGGAGAGTTTGGATAAACTCAGATTGTTTTCACTGGAACGACAGAGGTGGAGGGGCGACATGATAGAGGTTTACAAAGTTATAAGCGGCATGGACAGAGTGGACAGTCAGAAGCTTTTTCCCAGGGTGGAAGAGTCAGTTACTAGGGGACATAGGTTTAAGGTGAGGGGGGCAAAGTTTAGAGGGGATGTGCGAGGCAAGTTCTTTACACAGAGGGTGGTGAGTGCCTCGAACTTGTTGCCGGGGGAGGTGGTGGAAGCAGATACCATGGAGACGTTTAAGAGTCATCTTAACAAATACATGAATAGGATGGGAATAGAGGGATACGGACCCCGTAAGTGCAGAAGGTTTTAGTTTAGGCAGGCATCAAGATCAGCGCAGGCTTGGAGGGCCGAATGGCCTGGTCCTGTGCTGTACTGTTCTTTGTTCTTTGTTCTCTGCTGATTTACTCTTAGATTTGTACATTCTGTCCCTCTCACCGTCTGTTTATCATTTCCCATATTAATACTTTCGTCTTTTGCCTTGTCTCTACTCCTTGATTTTACCATATCTTCCCAAATTTGATCCCTTGCCCCCACTATTCAGTTTAAAACCCTCTCTACTTCCCTAGTTATGTGGCTCACTGGAACACCGGCCCCAGCATGGTTCAGGTGTCGACTGTCCCAACGGTCAGCCACCATTTTCCCTAGTACTGGTGCCAGTGCCCCACGAACCGGAACCCACTTCTACCACACCAGTCTTTGAGCCACGCATTCATTTCTCTAATCTTATTTGCCCTATGCCAATTTGCACGTAACTCAGGTAATAATCCAGCGATTATTATCTTTGAGATTCTGCTTTTTAATTTAGTGCCTAATTTCCCATATTGACCGTGCAGAACCTCTTTCCTGGTCCTGCCTATGTCGTTGGTACCTACATGGACCACGACGACTGGATCCTCCCCATCCCACTGTAAGTTCCTCTCCAGCCCTGAGCAGATGTGCCGAACCCTGGCACCGGTCAGGCAACACAGCCTTCTGGACTCTTGCTCTTTGCTGCAGTGTCAATCCCCCAAACTACACTGTCCCCTACAACCACATTCCTTTTTTCTCCTCCACTTGAATGGCTTCCTGCACCATGATGCCATGGTCAGGTTGCTCATCCACCCTGCAGCCCCCGCTCTCATCCAAACAAGCTGAAAGAACATCAAACCTGTTGGACAATCGCAAAGGCTGAGGCTGCTGCACTCCTGCCCTCTGGGTCCCCTTACCTGCCTCAGCTGCAGCCACACTCTCCCGTCCCTGACCACTGACCAAATCAGAAGACCCTATCCTAAGGGGTGTGACCGCCTCCTGGTATAAAGTGTCCAGGTAACTTTCCCCCTCCATGATGTGTCGCAGTGTCTGCGGCTTGGCCTCCAGTTCAATGACTCTGAGTCGAAGCTTTTCGAGCTGCAAACACTTACTGCAGATGTGTTTGCCCTGGATCACACTGGCATCCAGGAGCTCCCATATGCTGCAACCATGACATATCACCTGTCCTGCCATTCTTAATGTGTTTCAATTAACTACTTAATTATTTTATTCAATTATTTATTTTATTTTCCTTTTTTATATATTTTATTAAGCTTATTACTAGTTTCTTTACTATTTTAAACGTTAGGATTAATATAAACCTTAACCACTTACCAGATACTCTTTTTGAAGTGAAGCCTCTCCCCCTCTCTTTTTGAAATGAAGCCTCTCCCCCTCTCTTTTTGAAGTGAAGCCTCTCCCCCTCTCTTTTTGAAGTGAAGCCTCTCCCCCTCTCTTTTTGAAGTGAAGCCTCTCCCTGCTCTCTGCACTCTTTTTGAAGTGAAGCCTCTCCCCCTCTCTTTTTGAAGTGAAGCCTCTCCCCCTCTCTTTTTGAAGTGAAGCCTCTCCCCCTCTCTTTTTGAAGTGTAGCCTCTCCCACTCTCTTTTTGAAATGAAGCCTCTCCCCCTCTCTTTTTGAAGTAAAGCCTCTCCCCCTCTCTTTTTGAAATGAAGCCTCTCCCCCTCTCTTTTTGAAGTGAAGCCTCTCCCCCTCTCTTTTTGAAGTGAAGCCTCTCCCCCTCTCTTTTTGAAGTGAAGCCTCTCCCCCTCTCTTTTTCAAATGAAGCCTCTCCCCCTCTCTTTTTGAAGTGAAGCCTCTCCCCCTCTCTTTTTGAAGTGTAGCCTCTCCCCCTCTCTTTTTGAAATGAAGCCTCTCCCCCTCTCTTTTTGAAGTGAAGCCTCTCCCCCTCTCTTTTTGAAGTGAAGCCTCTCCCTGCTCTCTGCACTCTTTTTGAAGTGAAGCCTCTCCCCCTCTCTTTTTGAAGTGAAGCCTCTCCCCCTCTCTTTTTGAAGTGAAGCCTCTCCCCCTCTCTTTTTGAAGTGTAGCCTCTCCCACTCTCTTTTTGAAATGAAGCCTCTCCCCCTCTCTTTTTGAAGTAAAGCCTCTCCCCCTCTCTTTTTGAAATGAAGCCTCTCCCCCTCTCTTTTTGAAATGAAGCCTCTCCCCCTCTCTTTTTGAAGTGAAGCCTCTCCCCCTCTCTTTTTGAAGTGAAGCCTCTCCCCCTCTCTTTTTCAAATGAAGCCTCTCCCCCTCTCTTTTTGAAGTGAAGCCTCTCCCCCTCTCTTTTTGAAGTGTAGCCTCTCCCCCTCTCTTTTTGAAATGAAGCCTCTCCCCCTCTCTTTTTGAAGTGAAGCCTCTCCCCCTCTCTTTTTGAAGTGTAGCCTCTCCCCCTCTCTTTTTGAAATGAAGCCTCTCCCCCTCTCTTTTTGGTGAAGCCTCTCCCCCTCTCTTTTTGAAGTGTAGCCTCTCCCCCTCTCTTTTTGAAGTGAAGCCTCTCCCCCTCTCTTTTTGAAGTGAAGCCTCTCCCCCTCTCTTTTTGAAGTGTAGCCTCTCCCCCTCTCTTTTTGAAGTGAAGCCTCTCCCCCTCTCTTTTTGAAGTGAAGCCTCTCCCCCTCTCTTTTTGAAGTGTAGCCTCTCCCCTTCTCTTTTTGAAGTGAAGCCTCTCCCCCTCTCTTTTTGAAGTGTAGCCTCTCCCCTTCTCTTTTTTAAGTGTAGCCTCTCCCCTTCTCTTTTTGAAGTGAAGCCTCTCCCCCTCTCTTTTTGAAGTGTAGCCTCTCCCCTTCTCTTTTTGAAGTGAAGTCTCTCCCCTCTCTTTTTGAAGTGAAGTCTCTCCCCTCTCTTTTTGAAGTGAAGTCTCTCCCCTCTCTTTTTGAAGTGAAGCCTCTCCCCCTCTCTTTTTGAAGTGAAGTCTCTCCCCTCTCTTTTTGAAATGAAGTCTCTCCCACTCTCTTTTTGAAATGAAGTCTCTCCCACTCTCTTTTTGAAATGAAGTCTCTCCCCTCTCTTTTTGAAGTGAAGCCTCTCCCCTCTCTTTTTGACGTGAAGTCTCTCCCCCTCTCTTTTTGAAATGAAGTCTCTCCCCTCTCTTTTTGAAGTGAAGTCTCTCCCCTCTCTTTTTGAAGTGAAGCCTCTCCCCTCTCTTTTTGAAGTGAAGTCTTTCCCCCTCTCTTTTTGAAATGAAGTCTCTCCCCTCTCTTTTTGAAATGAAGTCTCTCCCCCTCTCTTTTTGAAATGAAGTCTCTCCCCCTCTCTTTTTGAAATGAAGTCTCTCCCCTCTCTTTTTGAAATGAAGTCTCTCCCCTCTCTTTTTGAAATGAAGTCTCTCCCCTCTCTTTTTGAAGTGAAGTCTCTCCACGCTCTTTTTGAAGTGAAGCCTCTCCCTGCTCTTTTGAAATGAAGTCTTTCCTGCTCTCCGTGCTCTTTTTGAAGTGAAGCCTCTCCCCCTCTCTTTTTGAAGTGAAGCCTCTCCCCCTCTCTTTTTGAAGTGAAGCCTCTCCCCCTCTCTTTTTGAAGTGAAGCCTCTCCCCCTCTCTTTTTGAAGTGTAGCCTCTCCCCTTCTCTTTTTGAAGTGAAGTCTCTCCCCTCTCTTTTTGAAGTGAAGCCTCTCCCCTCTCTTTTTGAAGTGAAGCCTCTCCCCCTCTCTTTTTGAAGTGAAGCCTCTCCCCCTCTCTTTTTGAAGTGAAGTCTCTCCCCTCTCTTTTTGAAATGAAGTCTCTCCCACTCTCTTTTTGAAATGAAGTCTCTCCCACTCTCTTTTTGAAATGAAGTCTCTCCCCTCTCTTTTTGAAATGAAGTCTCTCCCCCTCTCTTTTTGAAATGAAGTCTCTCCCCTCTCTTTTTGAAGTGAAGTCTCTCCACGCTCTTTTTGAAGTGAAGCCTCTCCCTGCTCTTTTGAAATGAAGTCTCTCCCCTCTCTTTTTGAAGTGAAGTCTCTCCACGCTCTTTTTGAAGTGAAGCCTCTCCCTGCTCTTTTGAAATGAAGTCTTTCCTGCTCTCCGTGCTCTTTTTGAAGTGAAGCCTCTCCCCTCTCTTTTTGAAGTGAAGTCTCTCCCCTCTCTTTTTGAAGTGAAGTCTCTCCACGCTCTTTTTGAAGTGAAGCATCTCCCTGCTCTTTTGAAATGAAGTTTTTCCTGCTCTCCGTGCTCTTTTTGAAGTGAAGCCTCTCCCCGCTCTCTGCACTCTTTTTGAAATAGGCACTTAACTGAGTGCCTTGATAGATCATTTCAGAGGACAGGTAAGAGTCAATTGCAACAAAGGTCCATCCACGCTGACCGACCTAAGCAAAATCAGTGCGGCGACCTGCCACTCGGATAGTGAAGCCAGATGTCCTGAAGTGGTCAAAGAAAAATTGGCAAATTATTTCCTGAACTTCCCTGGGGGAGAAAAGGGTAACTATTTAAGTTAACTGATCTCTTGTAGGATAATTTACTTCTGTTGGTGGTCATTTGTTGGCCTTTGTAAGGCCCAGTATTAATTTTTTATTTATTCGTTCATGGAATGTGGGTGTCACTGGCTAGGCCAGCATTTATTGCCCATCCATAATTGCCCTTGAACTGAGTGGCTTGCTAGGCTGTGGATCTGGATTCACATGTAGGCCAGACCAGATAAGAATGGCAGCTTTCCTTCCCTAAAGGACATGAGTGAACCAGATGGGTTTTTACTACAATCCGGTAGTTACTTGGTCACCATTACTGATATTAGCTTTTTACTCCAGATTTATTTAATTAACTGAATTTAAATTCTCTATCTACTGTGATAAGAGTGAACTCATAACTCTGGATCATTAGTCTAGACATCTGGATTTCTAGTCCTATTACACAATCACGCTTCTGTTCCCGCTGGAGTTCTTTGGCTAGATCTTGCCTGGGGCAGAAACTGCTGCTTTCACTCCAAATTCCTGCTCCCTCATGAGTGATCTATCTGTTCTTTGCTCTTCCACGCCATTAGAAATTCGGCTTCTATGTGAACTACAGAGAGGGTACCATTGATTTAAGTTGTTCTTATTTCATGGAACAGAGGAAGTACAAAGATGATCAAAAACACTTGAGTAATTCTACAAGTTTAGTTATGGAAACAAAATATTTACAAAAAACATAATTTCACCAGTCTGGCTCAGAACGAGAGATTTTCAGACTCCATGAGTTGCATTTGTTTTAAATAGTATGATTGAGATAGGATGGGACATTTTGGAGAGTGCATTCAGTATGTGGCTGACTTGCAAGAGGTTTTATTGTAGGCGAAGCTTTTTACTCTGCAAGCCATTTATCCTGTCATTAGTATGCCATTATATGATTGATACTCTTGTAGTTCAAATTGTTTACCACCCTGCAAAGAAATGAATTAGAAATCTCAGTAAAGGCTTCAAACAAAGCATACAAATAATGAATAATATTTCAAGGCATTATTTCTTAACCCTGGGGTTTCTGAGAAGTTAACCATCCTGTTTTGATGAAACTACCCTGATTAAATTCCCCCTTACGTTTGTTGATCACCAGTTTAAACTAACCCCCAAACACAATGCATTATCCTGCAAACTGCTCCCCAAGCCACTGTTAAGAGATGTGAAAGAATAGCACCTCCCTCCTCCACATTTTCTGTCTGGGCTGAATTTAATGGAGTCGGCAGGGGTCCCGACTTAGGGCCGGAAAGACAAGGGCACCCCAACTCAGCCCTTCGGAGTCCCCCACCCCGGTGCAATACAACAGTGCTTAGGCAATTAACTGCCTGCTGCTGCGGTGCCTGTCCCTTTAAGGATGGGGATCCCGCCTCCAAGTCTGCCAGTCGATAAGAGGGCCAGCATGTCAGTAGTATCGGCAGCGCTACTGAGAGTGGTGGCCACTGCGAATACTACACCAGGCCTGGGACCAGGACCAGTGCTGGAGCCCAGACCCAAGGTAAGTGAGGCGGGGTCACCAGGGCGAGTCCGGCAGATTGTGGCGAGGGGTGTGGTCTTTGAGAATAGAGCGGTGGTTAGTGGAGGGAGGGCCTTTGCCACCAGGGGCCCACCATGTGCCACAGATTGCCCACAGAGGAGGCGCTCGCCACCAATCCCGCCAGGAGGCCACCTTGTTTAACTGGGCAACCTCCCCGCATGACGGAGGCCACCCAACCTCTACTGGTGTAATTCCAGCGGCGGCATGAGGAGGTCCTTAAGTGGCTATTGACTGGCCACTTAAGGGCCTCAGTTGGGCCACTGGGCAGGAAGGCCATCGCGGCCGTTCCCGCCCCTGACTTAATTGCAGTGCGATGGGTACTCTGCACCCCCTCCTGCCTTCCATTACAATTCTATGGGCCCTCCCCCCACTCCTAGCCCATCTCCAGGCGGCCCATTTAATTACACCCTATATGTGAGCTTCTCTGTCTGTAGTTCATTATTTTGCACAGAAATATAAAACATTTTTAAGGAGGATGAGAAGATTGTGGTCAGTACCTCTGCAATTTCCACCTTTACTTCCTTCAGCATACTCAGATGTATCCCATCCGGCTTTAGTGACTTATCAACTTTAAGTAATGCCAGCCTTCCCAGTACCTCCATTTATCAATTTTTAGCCAATCCAGTATCTCAACTACCTCCTCTTTCACTATGACTTTGGTAGCATCCTTTTCCTTGGTAAAGACAGGTGCAAAGTACTCATTTAGTACCTCAGCCATGCCCTCTGCCTCCATGCATAGATCCCCTTTTTGGTCCCTAATTGGCTCCAACCCTCTTCTTAACTACCCTTTTACTATTTATATGCTTATAGAAGACTTTTGTATTTCCTTTTGTTAGCTGCCAGTCTTTTCTCATACTCTCTCTTTGCTGCTCTTATTTATTTTTTCATTTCCTTTCTGACCTTTCCATATTCAGCCTGGTTTTCATTTGTATTTACAACCTGACATCTGACATACGCCTTTTTCTGCTTGATCATAGTCTCCCTCTCCTTTGTCATCCAGGGAGCTCTGGCTTTGGTTGTCTTATCTTTCCACCTCGTGGGCATGTACCGTGACTGTACCCAAATAATCTCCTCCTTAAGCTTGTTATGGAGAAAGAAATAGACAAGTTGCAAAAAAAGGTTTTGGATTGGGGGAGAGCGAATTTTAGTAAAATAAGGCAGGATCTGGCTAAGGTAGACTGGAAAGAGTTACTTGTCGGGAAATCTACAGAAGAGCAGTGGGGAGCATTCAAAAAGGAAATGGGGAGGGTACAGGCCCAACATGTTCCCTCTAGGGTAATAGGTAGGAGCAACAAGTCCAGAGAACCATGGATGACCAGAAACATTCAGGGTACAATGAGAAGGAAAAGAGAGGCTTTTAGCAAATACAAGGAGAGCAAATCAATGGAAGCATTAGTGGAGTACAGAAAGTGTAGGATGGAGCTTAAGAAAGCAATTAGGAGAGCAAAGAGGGGATATGAGAAAGCTCTGGCTGGTAAAAGTAGGGAAAATCCCAAGATATTCTATAAGTATATCAATGGGAAGAGGATAACCAGGGAAAGAGTAGGACCCAATAGGGACCAAGGGGGAAATTTGTGGGTGGAGCCAGAGGACATTGGTAGGGTGTTGAACGAATACTTCACATCTGGCTTCACCCAAGAGATTGAGGATGTAGATATGGAACTTAGAGAGAGAGACTGTGAGGTTCTTGAGCAAATTGTCATAGGGAGTGACAAGGTATTGGAGGTTTTGGAAGGCTTAAAAGTGGACAAATCTCCAGGTCCGGACGATTTGTGTCACAGGATGCTGTGGGAGGCGACGGTGGAGATTGCAGGGGCTCTGACCCTAATTTTTAATTCCTCTCTGGACACGGGGGAGGTGCCAGAGGACTGGAGAACAGCTAATGTGGTCCCACTATTTAAGAAAGGTTGTAGAGATAAGCCAGGGAACTACAGACCAGTGAGTCTCACGTCAGTGGTAGGGAAACTATTGGAGAAAATTCTGAAGGAGAGAATCTATCTCCACTTGGAGAGGCAAAATTTGATTAGGAATAGTCAGCACGGCTTTGTCAGAGGGAGGTCATGCCGAACAAATTTGATTGAATTTTTTGAGCATGTGACCAGGTGTGTAGATGAGGGTAGTGCAGTTTGATGTAGTTTACATGGATTTCAGCAAAGCCTTTGACAAGGTACAACATGGGAGACTTATCAAGAAAGCAAATGCACATGGGATACAGGTAACTTGATAAGGTGGATTCAAAATTGGCTTAGCTGTAGGAGACAGAGAGTGATGACAGACAGCTGTTTTAGTGACTGAAAGCCAGTGTCCAGTGGCGTACCACAGGAATCTGTGCTGGGTCCCCTATTGTTTGTCATTTATATAAACGACATAGATGACTAGGTGGGGGGTAGGATCAGTAAGTTCGTGGATGACACAAAGATTGGCCGAGTGGTGAACAGTGAGGTGGAGTGTCATAGGTTACAGGAAGATAAAGACGGGATGGTCAAATGGGCAGAAGAGTGGCAGATGGTATTTAACGCTGAAAAGTGTGAGGTGATACACTTTGGAAGGAGTAATGTGACACGGAAGTATTCAATGAATGGCCTGACACTGGGAAGTTCCGAGGAACAAAGGGACCTTGGCGTGTTTGTCCATAGATCTCTGAAGGCAGAAGGGCAGGTTAATAGGGTGGTGAAAAAGGCATATGGGACACTTGCCTTTATCAATCGAGGCATAGATTACAAAAGCAGGGAGGTCATGTTGGAGTTGTACAGAAATTTGGTAAGGCCACAGCTGGAGTACTATGTGCAATTCTGGTCGCCACATTATAGGAAGGATGTGATTGCATTGGAGGGGGTGCAGAGACGATTTACCAGGATGTTGCCTGGGATGGAACATTTAAGCTATGAAGAGAGGCTGGATAGGCTTGGGTTGTTTTCACTGGAGCAGAGAAGACTGAGGGGTGACCTGATCAAGGTGTACAAGATTATGAGGGGCATGGTGGATAGGGTGGATAGGGAGCAGCTGTTCCCCTTAGTTGAAGGGTCAGTTACGAGGGGTCACAAGTTTAAGGTGAGGAGCGGGAGGTTTGAGGGGGATTTGAGGAAGAACTTTTTTTACCCAGAGGGTGGTGACAGTCTGGAATGCCCTGCCTGGGAGGGTGGTAGAGGCGGGTTGCCTCACATCCTTTAAAAAGTACCTGGATGAGCACTTGGCACGTCATAACATTCAAGGCTATGGGCCAAGTGCTGGCAAATGGGATTAGGTAGACAGGTCAGGTGTCTTTAATGCATCAGTGCAGACTCGATGGGCCGAAGGGCCTCTTCTGCACTGTATTATTCTGTGATTCTGTGATTCTGTAAAGGCAGCCAATTGTTCGATTATACTTTTGCCTACCAAGCTTAGATTCCAATTTATTCGGGACAGACCTGTTCTCACACCACTCTCTTTGCTTCTTATTTGCTTTTCCACTTCCCCTCTGGACTTTCTATTATTCAACCCCGTTCTCATCCTGTTCTCATCGTACATCTACTTTTAGGGGAGAAGGTGGTGTCGTGGTAATGTCACTAGACTAGTAATCTAGATGCCCAGAATAATGCCCTCGGGATACAGGTTCAAATCCCACCTTGGCAGCTGTGAAATGTAAAAATTTATGGGCGGCATAGCGGCGCAGTGGTTAGCACCGCAGCCTCACAGCTCCAGGGACCCGGGTTCGATTCCGGGTACTGCCTGTGTGGAGTTTGCAAGTTCTCCCTGTGTCTGCATGGGTTTTCTCCGGGTGCTCCGGTTTCCTCCCACAAGCCAAAAGACTTGCAGGTTGATAGGTAAATTGGCCATTATATAAATTGTCACTAGTATAGGTAGGTGGTAGGGAAATGTAGGGACAGGTGGGGATGTTTGGTAGGAATATGGGATTAGTGTAGGATTAGTATAAATGGGTGGTTGATGTTTGGCACAGACTCGGTGGGCCGAAGGGCCTGTTTCAGTGCTGTATCTCTAATCTAATCTAATCTAATCACTGAATTTGGCCCTCCTCCAATTAAATATTTTTGCTCTAGATTGCTTATTGCCTTTTTCCATAGCTAATCTAAACCTTATGGTACAATGATCACTGTTCCCTAAATGTTCCCCTTCTGACACTTAATCCAATTGACCCACCTCATTCCCCAGAACCAGGTCCAGCAATGAGAATGCTCAAAAGGGAGATCGCAAATTTGTTTATGTCTCATTATTTATCTGGCATACACAAAATTGACTGACAATATAGTTAATTAGACGCCATTGTTTACCTGCTGACATTTGCTGCAAGGACACTTCTAACTGGCCTGCTCTTAATTCCGGGATTGGGTCGGAAAACTAAACGATCACCAGTTGTTGGGACTTCTTTCATAGCTTTGGTTAAGGTACTGAAATGGGCTGGATAAACGTCAAATGCACCTGCCTTCATCCCACCAGGCTGAAACAAAAGGGAAAAGAACATAAAGTGAAACTCGATATGAACTTTATTGAGACAGGAAAAGAAAGTGAAGACATTATTAAAGGCGAACTGTAAATTGAAGCTGTAAATATGCTTCTGAAATTGTCTTCAACAGAGATTCAACATTGCATAAAAAACATAAAACAGCCATAAATAATTGGGCATTAAAATAGTAATCATGGTATCGCTCTGAGCCCCACAGCAAGGAAATATAACAGATGGATGAAACCATCTGCTTAAATTAGTCATAGAGTCATACAGAGATACAGCACTGAAACAGGCCCTTCGGCCCACCGAGTCTGTGCCGACCATCAACCACCCATTTATACTAATCCTACATTAATCCCATATTCCCTACCACATCCCCACAATTCTCCTACCTACACAATTTACAATGGCCAATTTACCTATCAATTGTTTCTTTTGGATTAACTCTTGGGAAATTTGAATCAATCCATTTTTGTGTGATGGGTACTTGGTATGTATGACAGACACACATTAAACACAAGAACTTTATATGGAGTTACCAGTTCACACATTAAATGTAAATTAAATTTGAACTGATAAATAATATTTTTTGCATCCACAAGTACATAGATCTACAATATTAAATATTTGTTTAGGGCATGTGTTTCCTGTCATAATTTTTGGTTACTGTTTTGTATCAATTTTTGTAATTGTGTTAATTGGAGGGAAGTTTCAACTTTGACCTGGCGTAACACAGCGCCTGCCTGTGTTACGCCTGCAAGATTGAAACCCTTTCACTGGACAACCAGCAACTGCAGCTGTGACCCAACAGCTATGGCGGGAGTGGGCGAGGGGAGGGGCCTCCCTAGTGGGATGCAGCACTGGCCACCCCCCACCCACCCGGTCTGCCACCGGGAGGCCGCCTCCAGCACCGTTGTGTTTCAGCCTCAGCAGCGGTCCCATATGCTGAAAAAGTCGGCTTCTGCTGGGTGGCATTAATAGGCTATTTAATTGGCCTAATAGACTACATGCCCACTGTAGGTTGGTAGCTGCCACCCCCACCCCGTTCCTCCCGTAGAGAAAATGATCCAGAGGCAGGAACATGCCGGCAACCAGGCATGCTGCCCCCAAATGTCAAGTTTCCGGCATCGAAAATTCCACTTTTTATTTCCAACTGGTCTTACCAGTCCTGTATGTTCTCAGGTAAATTTAGATTATATTTACGTTTTTATTTCAACACTCTTGTATAACCACCAAAGATATTTCCTGTTGCTTTACTGATTTTATGTTAGAGCCACTTTGAATACTGGAAACCTACTGCTTTAATAGGTGAACTTTGCATTTTTCTAAGGCCAGTTTGAATTCTTAAAATCATTCGTCTATTTAATTTTGGCAATAAATGGCCACTTAACCATTTATTTTATTAACATGTAAGGTCTCTTTTAATTTAACAGTTATTAATTTCAACAATTTCCTCAATTTATTTTTCCCTGCTACTGGCAAATTTATTTGTTTGGTGACATTTCTCCTGATTCTGTGTAGGCCACTTTAAATTCATCAATCCTGAATCTTTAATCATTTTTCGCTGAGTTCCATCATTATTCAATGAATTCTTTAACTGTGTCTCACTTTACTTAATTCATTTCTCCCTGATCCCAGTTATGGATGCTTTTCCTGTTATATTTCCAGTTTTCTTTAATTATTTATTGGCGTTTTTGCCAATTTTCTGCAAGTCTGATTTAATTCTGCAAGCTCACATGTTTAATTAATTTATTCATTGTTGAGTTGCAGGCCCCACTTTATTCATTTCACCTGTTCTTTGGTCAGGCCACTTACAGTTTCTCTGGCCCATCTATTTATTTAATGAAGACGTTAGTTTTCAACTTATGCGCTTTTTTTTTTACTTCATGTCACTGATTCTCTGGTAAAGCATTTCAACTTGTCAATCCAAACTATTTATTTAATTCAAAAGCAAAATACTGTGCATGATTGATGTCTGAAATAAAAACAGAAAATGCTGGAAACACTTAGCAGGTCAGGGAGCATCTGCGGAGAGAGAAACAGGGTTATTGGGTTGGATTTTGTCACGGGCTTTGGGATCCTGACGTCAGGAGCAAATGGGGGCAACCCCGTTAATGGGGCATAGAGCCTTTGGCTTCAATGGTCTCTGGCTCCAATGGCTACTGGTCTGCCGCAGGGAGGTTGCCTCCATTGAGCTGGTGGCCTCCACATGCGGTGGGGGAGCTGCTCCGCCGGAGGCAAAATGTCAGCAAGGCCACAAAAATGCACACAATTGGGGCCTTAACAGGTGTAACTAGCTGCATGGCTCCATGGGGGCAGCTAATACCATCCCCAGCCTGCCCCGGGAAAGTTCCCTGGCGGTGGGTATACGACAGCGAGCCATCCTGACGTAGCTGTCCCTATTTACCCAGCTTCCCCACCTCCAAGCCCGCCATCATGGGGCCAGGAAAATTCAGCCCAGTGTTTCAGGTCGATGACCTTTCATCAGAACTGATGAGTTTAGTTGTAATCAGTTGATCAACTGATCAGTTCTGATGGAAAGTCATTGACTTGAAACATTATTTAATTAATTGATTAATACCTGACTTAGTTCAGTTTATTTATTGATTTTCTGATGAAGCCACTTTTCATTTGCGATTCTTTTTATTTTATTAATTTATTAATACTTGAGGGCTGTTCGCATTTCAATTTTTTTCACATGATTCTCTAAGACCAGTTCCAATTCAAAAAGCTTGATTATTTTAATTACTTTTTCACATGTATAATAAGGATTTACTGTTTTTGCCGTTTCGAAGAAGGGTCACTGACCCGAAACGTTAACTCTGCTTCTCTCTCCACAGATGCTGCCAGACCTGCTGAGTATTTCCAGCATTTCATGTTTTTATTTCAAGCACTATGGGGCCTTGCTCTCCTCGATCAAAATTGTTAACTACTCAAGGATCATCCTGGAATACAAAGATAACCCCTGGCTTCTTTTCTCCACTAACCCCGAGCTTTTTTTCCGCACTACTGTCTCCTTTACCTCCTCTCCTCTGCCCCTTTGGAGCCTCATCTCCAACAACAAACATGAAGAACTCATGGACGTTTTGTCATTAAGACTGAGACCTGCCGTTCAGCTGTCTCTGCTGCATTTCCCCCTTCCCCTTGCCCACCCAGCCAAACTTGCCCCACAATTTCCTCAGCCCTCAACCTGAACCCATGTCTTTCTCTAATTTCCCTCCTATCTCCACTCATGCCCTCTCCAAGATTATCTTATCCATGACACCCACCTCATGCCCTCTCAACCCCATTCACACTAAACTACTAACCACCCAAATTCCCTTCCTGGTCCCCATGCTGGCTGATTTTGTGTACGGTTCCTTCTTTTCAGATTCTGATCACCTCCCTTTCAAAACTGCTGTCATTACCTCTTCACAAAACCCAGCTTCGACCCTCTGTTCCTCCAAACTACCCAACATCTCCAATCTCCAACCTCCCATTCCTCTCCAAAGATCTTGAACATCTTGACACCTCTCAAATCTGTACCTATTTTTCCCACAACTCCCTGCTTGAATCTTTCCAGGCAGGTTTCCGTCCCTGTCATAGTAACAAAATGAGCCTAAGCGGCGCAATGGTTAGCACCGCAGCCTCACAGCTCCAGCTCCACTGCCTGTGTGGAGTTTGCAAGTTCTCCCTGTGTCTGCGTGGGTTTCCACTGGGTGCTCCGGTTTCCTCCTACAGCCAAAGACTTGCAGGTTGATAGGTAAATTGGCCATTGTAAATTGCCCCTAGTGTAGGTAGGTGGTAGGAGAATGGTGGGGATGGAGTTAACGTAGGATTAGTATAAATGGGTGGTTGTTGGTTGGCACAGTCTCAGTGGGCTGAAGGCCCTGTTTCAGTGCTGTATCACTAAATAAATAAAAGTAGTGAAATCACATACATACCATTTTTCCAGGAGAGGGAGGTTTAAAAGGTGTTTCTATTTTTTTTACTGGTGCAACCTGCTTTATTGGAGGTAAAACCTTTTCACTCCTGTAGGGGTTACTATCAAAGTAATCCCGAGGGTAAAGGTTCAATCGAAATGGTCCTCCAAGAAGTTGGTCTTTCTGCAAAAGTATCACATTGTAGTTAGTTTATAAAAATGGAACTAAAGAGTTAACGTTCAAATAGTCATTTGGTCGTACAGAATTTCAGCATTGCTGAAAACAGACACATTTTGTCGAAGCTTTCCATGTTGCACTCATCAGGCCAATTCACAAGAATACCAATGTAAGGGAAGCAACAAATTTATACTGTATGAGAAGAGAGTGCTGATTGGTTGGCAAGTGGACTCTGATTGTTAGCGGTATTGCCATGGAGAATGCACCAATTTCTGGTGACTGACAGTTAACTGCCAAGCTTTGTTTGAAATTTAAATCAGGCAGCTTGACTCTGATTGGTCAAGGCATTGTCCTGAAGAATGAACCAGCGAATGGCTGTCACTTATTTTGTTTTGCCAGAACAGGCGCAATGTGTGTACATGTTCTTTCTGTCTACAAAGAACAGGGCCCTGTGTATGAATATATGTAACTTCCAGTACTCGCAAATGCGCCCCACTGCGAGCCCAACTGACAATCTTAAATTGGTTGTCAGCATAATTATTAGCACACTGAGGATTATTTAGCAAATGTGTCTAATCACGGAATCACATCTCACATTGGACACTGTTTTGAGTCTTGCAAGCACGGGTTGGTTGTGTATGGTCTGTACCTTGCCCATTGCAACTAGAGGAAGGGACATGTTTGATACGATCCGCCAGTCTTTGGGACGTACAGCCTATATACTAAGAATCACACTGGCATTTAAATTCATATATCACATATTTGTGTGATGGCAGAACGTCTTTTTGGCTGGATGGCAGCATCCTGTTAGTGGCGAACACACACATGTTGCTACTGCATAGTAGCTGCGTGAAACAGCTAGCTTCACTTGTTGCTCAAATTTTTGGGATGCATTACCCTTCCAGGGTAATTTGAGGTAGACTGACTCCAGTTTTGCTAGGGCTCATTGTTGCCATACACGGTCAAATGCTGCCTTGATGTCAAGGGCAGTCACTCTCACCTCATCTCTGGAGTTCAGCTCTTTTGTCCATGTTTGAACCAAGGCTGTAATGAGGTCAGGAGCTGAGTGGCCCTGGCAGAACCCAAACTGAGCGTCACTGAGCAGATTATTGCTAAGCCAGTGCCACTTGATAACATTGTTAATGACATCTTCCATCACTTTACTGATGATCGCGAGTAGACTGATGGGGTGGTAATTGGCTGGGTCAGATTTGTCCTGCATTTTGTGTAAAGGACATAGCTGGGCAATTTTCCACTTTGCCGGATAGATGCCAGCTGCAATCAAAAAAAAGTGTGAGGATATTACTCCAAGTCAGACCTGCCAATAATTCAAAGTCACCACGATAGTCAATGTCAAAAATGAAAAGAGTCAATTTACCTTGTGTCAGCTGCCCGAAATCTTTGCAACTTTACGACTCTGGCTTTGGGATACCCCTAATGACAGGGAGATTTGGACAAACCATAGATGTGACAATCATATTTGCCAGCCTGCATTGACAGGTTGAGAGCTCAATAAAAACCTGCAAATAAAGCAGCTCCTACAGCAAATATCCCTGGTAAAGGCTATTTCTGCTCATTGCAAGCACACTGCTACTTGAGGCTGGAAATAAAACCACAATGTGGAGGTCCCTGGAACCATGTTTATGTCATAGTACAGCCTCTGAAGGGAAAGCTGTCCCCAAAGGCATTACTCTAGATATCACATATTACATCTGCAGTGGGTGCTAGCATTCAGCCTGATTTGCCTGAACTACAGCCCAATAATGTACTCGCACTGCAACATTAATCAAAGATAGGGAAGGCAGGCAACCAGCTCTGGAAATAATTAAATATCAACATTGAAGGGCATACTAATGCTTTACAATGCACTAGTTGGAATATACCTGGAGTGTTGTGTTCCACTCTGGTCATCACACCACAAAAAGAACCAAAATGTGTTGGGGAAGTGTGAGGGGGGTGGATATAAATGTTTGTGGTGTTACCACCCATTCCAGGCACAGCTGCATTGTATTGCCTCCTTTTCAGATATTGGCACTAAAGATGGCACTGGATTTCTTTGTGATCCCACCACCTGTCTCAAGCCTGCTGAAATGTTCCTCAGTGCTTCTATGGTGACTGTGATGCTTATCTAGTATTCTTGTTCCTATTGCAGGGTCAATACCACAATCTACAGGTCAGTAGAAGCCCAAGACTGCCTCAGTCTTGATGGAAAAATGGCACTGTCAGAATTTCAGTACCAAAGACTTGGCAGTTGGGTGCCTGGGTGGGAAAGCTAGGGTATTAAAGTGATGAGCTTTAATAGACTGAATGGCTTTCTATCGTCCTTGCTTGTTTGAATTTTAAGCCAGTTAGGTGAAGTAGATTTGATGGTGGAAGCATCATACCATCGTGAGTCTTTGGAACTCTCTTCCTCTAAAGCAGAGTCTTTAAGGCAGAGGTAGATAGATTCTTGATAAGCAAGGAGTCAAAGGTTACTGTGTTTTTTTTAATCAATCATGGGATGTGGGCGTTGCTGGCCAGGCCAGAATTTATTGTCCATCCCTAATTGCCCTTGAGAAGGTGGTGGTGAGCTGCCTTCTTGAACCGCCATAGACCATGTGGGGTAGGTACACCCACAGTGCTGTTAGGAAGGGAGTTCCAGGATTTTGACCAGGGACAGTGAAGGAACAGCGATATAGTTCCAAGTCAGGATGGTGTGTGACTTGGAGGGGAACTTGCAGGTGGTGGTGTTCCCATGCACTTGCTGCCCTTGTCCTTCTAGTTGGTAGAGGGCGTGGGTTTGGAAGGTGCTGTCTAAGCAGCCTTGGTGCGTTGCTGCAGTGCATCTTGCAGATGGTACACACTGCTGCCACTGTGTGTCGGTGGTGGAGGGAGTGAATAGGTGTAGATGGGGTGCCAGTCAAGCGGGCTGCTTTGTACTGGATGGTGTCGAGCTTCTTCAGTGTTGTTGGAGCTGCACCCATCCAGGCAAGTAGACAGTATTCCATCACACTCCTGACTTGTGCCTTGTTGATGGTGGACAGGCTTTGGGGAGTCAGGAGGCGAGTTATTTACTGCAGGATTCCTAGCCTCTGACCTGCTCTTGTAGCCATGGTATTTATATGGCTACTCCAGTTCTGTTTCTGGTCAATGGTAGCCCCTAAGATGTTGATAGTGGGGGATTCAGCGATGGTAATGCCATTGAATGTCAAGGGGAGATGGTTAGATTCTCTCTTGTTGGAGATGGTCATTGCCAGGCACTTGTGTGACATGAATGTTACTTGCCACTAATCAGCCCAAGCCTGGATGTTGTTCAAGTCTTGCTGCATTTCTGCACGGTCTGCTTCAGTATCTGAGGAGTTGCGAATGGTGCTGAACATAGTGCAATCATCAGTGAACATCCCCACTTCTGACCTTATGATTGAAGGAAGGTCAATAATGAAGCAGCTGAAGATGGTAGGGCTTAGGACATTACCCTGAGGAACTCCTGCAGTGATGTCCTGGAGCTGAGATGATTGACCTCCGACAACCACAACCATCTTCCTTTGCACTAGGTATGACTACAACTAGCGGAGAGTTTTCCCCTGATTCCCATTGACTTCAGTTTTGCTAGGGCTCCTTGATACCATACTTGGTCAAATGCTGCCTTGATGTCAAGGGCAGTCACTCTCATCTCACCTCTAGAGTTCAGCTCTTTTGTCCATGTTTGAACCAAGGCTGTAATGAGGTCAGGAGCTGAGCAGCCCTGGCAAAACCCAAACTGAGCGTCACTGAGCAGGTTATTGCTAAGCAAGTGCCGCCTGATGGTGCTGTTGATGACATCTTCCATCACGTCATTGATGATTGAGAGTAGGCTGATGGGGTGGTAATTGGCCAGCTTGGACTTGTCCTGCTTTTTGTGTACAGGACATACCTGGGCAATGTTCCACATTGCAGGGTAGATGCCAATGTTGTAGCTGTACTGGAACAGCTTGACTAGGGGCACGTCAGGTTCTGGAGCACAGGTCTTCAGTACTATTGCCAGAATATTGCCAGGGCCCAGAACCTTTGCAGTATCCAGTGCCTTCAGTCGTTTCTTGATATCACACGGAGTGACTTGAACTGGCTGAAGTCTGGCATCTGGGATACTGGGGATTTCAGGAGTAGGCCAAGATGGATCAAGAACTCGGCACTTCTGGCTGAAGATTGTTGCAAATGCTTCAGCTTTATCTTTTGCATTGATGTGCTGGGCTCCCCCATCATTGACGATGGGGATATTTGTGGAGCCACCTCCTCCAGTTAGTTGTTTAATTGTCCACCACCATTCACGGCTGGATGTGGCAGGATTGCAGAGCTTAGATCTGATCCGTTGGTTATGGGATTGCTTAGCTCTGTCTATCGCATGCTGCTTACGCAGTTTGGCACACAGATCGTCCTGTGTTGTAGCTTCACCAGGTTGACACCTCATTTTGAGGTATGGCTGGTGCTGCTCCTGGCATGCCCTCCTGCACTCTTCTTTGAACCAGGGTTGGTCTCCTGGCTTGATGGTAATGGTAGAGTGGGGGATATGCTGGGCCATGAGGTCACAGATTGTGGTTGAGTACAATTCTGCTGCTGATGGCCCACAGCGCCGCATGGATGCCAAGTTTTGCATTGCTAGATCTGTTCGACATCTATCCCATTTAGCACGGTGATCGTGCCACACAACAAGATGGAGGGTATCCTCAATGTGAAGGCAGGACGTCGTCTCCACAAGGACTGTGCGGTGGTCACTCCTACCAATAGTGTCATGGATAGATGCATCTGTGGCAGGCAGATTGGTGAGGACGAGGTCAAGTATGTTTTTCCCTCTTGTTGGTCCCTTCACCACCTGCCGCATACCCAGTCTAGCAGCTATGTCCTTTCGGACTTGGCCAGCTCGGTCAGTAATGGTGCTACCGAGCCACTCTTGGTTATGGACATTGAAGTCCCCCACCCAGAGTACATTCTGTGCCCTTGCCACCCTCAGTGCTTCCTCTAAGTGCTGTTCTACTTGGAGGTGCACTGACTCATCAGCTGAGGGAGGGCGGTTAGTGGTAATCAGCAGGAGGTTTCCTTGTCCGTGTTTGACCTGATGCCATGAGACTTCATGGGGTCCGGAGTCGATGTTGAGGCTTCCCAGGGCAACTCCCTCCCGACTATATACCACTGTGCCGCCACCTCTGCTGGGTCTGTCCTGCCGATGGGACAGGACATACCCGGGGATGGTGATGGCACTGTCTGGGACATTGTCTGTCAGGTATGATTCCATGAGTATGACTATGTCAGGCTGTTGCTTGGCTAGTCTGTGGGACAGCTATCCCAACTTTGGCACCAGCCCCCAGTCATTAGTAAGGTGGACTTTGCAGGGTTGACAGGGCTGGGTTTGCCGTAGTCGTTTCCGGTGCCTAGGTCGATGCCAGGTGGTCCGTCCAGTTTCATTCTTTTTTATTGACTTCGTAGCGGCTAGATCCAACTGAGTGGCTTGCTAGGCCTTTTCAGAGGGCATATAAGAGTCAACCACATTGCTGTGGGTCTGGAGTCACATGTAGGCCAGACCAGGTAAGGACGGACAGCAGATTTCCTTCCCTAAAGGACATTAGTGAACCAGATGGGTTTTTACAACAATCGACAATGGTTTCATGGCCATCATTGCAGCAGGTGGTACAGTGGCACAGTGGTTAGCACCGCAGCCTCACAGCTCCAGCGACCCGGGTTCAATTTTGGGTATTGCCTGTGTGGAGTTTGCAAGTTCTCCCTGTGACCGCATGGGTTTTCGCCGGGTGCTCTGGTTTCCTCCCACAGCCAAAGACTTGTAGGTTGATAGGTAAATTGGCCATTGTAAGTTGCTCCTAGTGGTGGTGGGGATGTGGTAGGAATGTAGGATTAGTATAAATGGGTGGTTGATGGTCAGCACAGACTTGGTGAGCCAAAGGGCCTGTTTCAGTGCTGTATCTCTAAATAAAAAAATTAGGCTAGCTTTTTAATTCCAAATTTATTAATTGAATTCAGTTCGCAGGAATGTGAAATTGAGGTTACAATCAGATCAGCCATGATCTTATTGAATGGCAGAGTAGACTTGAGGGGCCAATTAGCCTACTCCTGCTCCTAATTCGTGTGTTTGTATGTATGTATGTAAGCCACTAGAGAAATTATATAGTTTAGTGAGTACATTCTGGTAACACAGGCAAGTTTTAACCTAGTTCCCTTTGCTTCATTGTGAAAGTACAAACCACAGATACTTTTCTGAAGGTTTTATCAATAGCTCTATGAAAAAATACTTCAGTTACTGTTGCACTCGGCCATACCTTTGTAACTTTTATTGTATAAGCATCTGGAGAGTGACTATATGGTGCACCTATGGTAAGGTTAGTGTACCTGCAAAAATATTTCAAAACATTACAGCCTGCTCCAGTTAATCATACCTTAAGTTCTGTATCTAAAGACTGACTCTAGAAGCTGAACCTTTAGGCCCTGATGGGGATGGGCACGAAGGCGGTGGGTGCGGAATTTCACAGAATCAGGCAGTGTGCTGATTCTTCAGCTCCATCCAGACTCCAGGCCATTTTCCTGGAGGCGTGATGGAGGACAGCAGCACTACCCACCCCTAAGAGGCAGGTATCTGATTCAACTAACTAAAGGTCTACTAAGGCCTACTTTTGGAGGCCGACTGGGATTTTCCAATCAGCCTCCAGGTCTCAGGAGGCAGCGGGAAACAAGGCAGCTGCTCAAGGGGGTCTCCCAGTGGCAGACTGGGGTGGGGGGTGGGCCAGTGATCCAGGCAGGCTTAGAGGCCTTTCCTGCCTGCCTGCCTGGCTTCAGCTGCAGCTGCAGGCTGCCAGCTGCCCTGTGGAGGGGTCCTCCCACACCATTTCACAATGGCAGCCAGGCTGCTGATCCTATTTTTTATTTTAAATTTTAAGAAGTTGCAGAGAGGGTGCCTCCATCTTAGGGCACCCTCTCTCACTTACCTGCAAAGGCATCCTGCTGCTGCTTCTGAGCTAGAGGGCCTCCTATTGGCCCACCAACTTCAAAAGCCCACCCACCATCTTTAATTGGATGGCAAGCCCGCCCTCTGACTATTAAAATTGGCCAATTCGGGGAAAATTACAGATAATTGACTGCTCCCCACACGGTGCGGACTTCTGACCCCCATTTGACACTGATGGAGGGGTTCTGAAGCCGACGGTGAAAATCCTGCCCTATGGTTTTCCTATGGTAAGATGCGCATTCCTAAGTGCATATCGATATATTTCTCAAAATTATAGTGGCAATAAGAGTGCTACACTTAGCTTTCGCCTCCTTGAGAAAGTGAAGGAAAAAATGGTTACCATAAGGGTTACCATTTCTCATTACCATTTAATAATGTCTGCTGAACAGTGCAGGCAGGTGGACATCACAAAGGCAAGGTACAACTTGGCTGCTCCCCTTCACCCTCCACAGCCAAATAGCTTCCTTGTGGAACTATATCACAGCACAAGTCACTGCTGGTGGAGAGAAGGCAAGCACGATGGGAAAGGAGGAAGACAGCTCTGTAAATTAAGAAATTTCTAAGTGCTTTTGATCAGTTGGCATAATAATTGGCATTGGAATTTTTAAATAGGGATATGATGTGTCATGTCTCAATCACCATGAGATATTATCTTACCCATAGCCAGTTCCTCGTTTTCCAGGGTTGGTATAAAAGTTTCTATTTTCTGGAACAAATGGGGGCTTTGGCTTCATCAACCGGCTGAAGGCTTTGACTGAACCACCAATTGTTCCATAGTAACTGCCCAATCCAGACCTAAAGAACCACAAGACAGTATGTAAAACATTTTATTAGATTAAAAGAAGTTTATAATGTTGCAAAGAATATTAGTAAGCCTGAGGATTTGGAGAGCCTTAGAAACCAGCAAAGGGCAACCAAAACATTGATAAGAGAAAAAATAGAATGAGAGTAAACTAGCCAGGAAAATAAAAAACAGATTGTAAGAGCTTTTACAAGTATATAAAAAGGAGGCGAGTAGCTAAATGTTGGCCCCTTACATGCAGAGACAGGAGAAATCATCATGGGGAATGAGAGAGTGGCAGGATTTTGGCACCTCAGTAGGGGCAAGCATGAAGGCGGGATGGTGCTAAAATTCGCTCTGCCTGCCGGTGTGCCTGTCTGCCAGCACCATCTTACCCTGGACCATTTTCCCAGAAGTAGGATGGGGTAGATTTAGATTTTAGATTTAGATTTAGATATACAGCACTGAAACAGGCCCTTCGGCCCACCGAGTCTGTGCCGACCATTAACCACCCATTTATACTAAGCCTACACTAATCCCATATTCCTACCACATCCTCACCTGTCCCTATATTCCCCTACCACCTACCTATACTAGGGGAAATTTATAATGGCCAATTTACCTATCAACCTGCAAGTCTTTTTGGCTGTGGGAGGAAACTGGAGCACCCGGAGGACACCCACGCAGACACAGGGAGAACTTGCAAACTCCACACAGGCAGTACCCAGAATTGAACCTGGGTCGCTGGAGCTGTGAGGCTGCGGTGCTAACCACTGCGCCACTGTGCCGCCCATAGGTAGGGATACTCACTCGCAAGCGGCGGGTAGCCAATTAAGGGGGTTAATTGGCCACTTAATGGACATTTCAGGCATCAGGGACGAGGTCAGCTGCTTGAAGGCAGCCTGCCGGCAGCGGACAAGAGAACCAGCAATCCAGGCAGGCTTTGAGGCCCACCCATCTGTCTAGCCACAGCTTCAGCTGCAGGCTGCCCTGTGGAGGGATTGTCTCTCCACAACAGTGGCCCGGATGTTGAGGGAATTTTTTAATTTTAAGGTTTAAAAAGTTGGGGATTGGGTGCCTCAGATTGGGGGTGCCTTCTCTCTCCCTTACCTGAACTGCAGGTTTCATTTGCTTCCAAGCTGGAGGGCCTCCTGTTGGCCCTCCAGCTTCGAGAGCTCGCCCACTGTTCTTAACTGGACGGCAAGCCTGCCTTCTGGCCACAAATTGGCCAATTCAGGGAAAATCACTGCCGGGTGACTGCACCCCAACCAGTGCGGAGTTGTGATCCCCATTAGACCCCAACTTCAGAGTCCTGACCCAAAATCCTGCACTTTGTATCTGTCTTCACAGCAAAAGATACAAATTATGTACCAGGAATAGAGGGTAACCAAGGGGCTAATAAGAGTGCAGAACTTAAGGTAATTAATATTAGCAGAGAAAACATATTGGAGAAACTTAATGGACTAAAAGCTATAAATTCCCCTGGTGGCCTACATACTAGGGATCTAAAAGAGGGAGCTGCAGAAATAGTGGATGCACTAGTTTATGATTTTCCAAAATTCCCCAGATTCTAAAATGGTCCCAGCAGCTTGGAAGTTAGCATATATAAGGCATACGGCATGCTTGCCTTCATCGGTCGGGGCATAGAGTATAAAAATTGGCAAGTCATGTTGCAGCTGTACAGAACCTTAGTTAGGCCACACTTAGAATATTGCGTGCAATTCTGGTCGCCACACTACCAGAAGGACGTGGAGGCTTTGGAGAGGTTACAGTGGAGGTTTACCAGGATGTTGCCTGGTCTGGAGGGCATTAGCTATGAGGAGAGGTTGGAAAAACTTGGATTGTTTTCACTGGAATGACGGAGGTGGAGGGGCGACATGATGGAGGTTTACAAAGTTATGAGCAGCATGGACAGAGTGGATAGTCAGAAGCTTTTTCCCAGGGTGGAAGAGTCAGTTACTAGGGGACATAGGTTTAAGGTGCGAGGGGCAAAGTTTAAAGGGGATGTGCGAGGCAAGTTTTTTACACAGAGGGTGGTGAGTGCCTGGAACATGCTGCCAGGGGAGGTGGTGGAAGCAGATACGATAGCGACGTTTAAGAGACATCTTGACAAATATATGAATAGGAAGGGAATAGAGGGAAATGGGCCCCGGAAGTGCAGAAGGTGTTAGTTTAGGCAGGCATCCAGATCGGTGCAGGCTTGGAAGGCCGAATGGCCTGTTCCTGTGCTGTACTGTTCTTTGTTCTATAAACCGGAATTCAAGAAAGGAGGGAGAGAGGAACAGGGATCTACAGGCCAGTTAGCCTGACATCAGTCATCAAGAAAATGCTGCAAAATATTATTAAGGAAGTCTTAATAATGCACTTAGAATATCATGGTATGATAAGACATAGTCAACATGGTTTTACAAAAGGTTAATTGTGTTTGAGAAATTCATTAGAGTTTTTTGAGGATATGCTAGTCAGGTAGATACAGGTGAACCAATAGATACAGTATACTTGGATTTCCAAAATCATTCGATAAGGTGCCTCAAAAATACTTAATGATGAAAGTACAAATCCCGAGATTAGTTTTAAAAAAAGCACATTTAACTTAAAAATTAAGTACTCCCTACACAGCTTTTGCAATCCCATACTATATTTCTGGACCGTTAAAAAAAACATAGAAATACACTTGTTAACATTTGCTATTGACTCTCCAATGACACTACTCACTACAAATTAATGTATCTTCTGTTTTATGGACAAGAGGCGTCTCAGCTCTGACAGCTATCATCTCTCCCACTCAAAACTGAGCCAGAAATGTCCCTATTGCACTGCTTATTTTAAAGTCATTCCAATCACCAAACAACGTTTTGGCTTAACTGGTTTCTAAACAAAGCCATTTAGGACAAACATTTTTCATTGAGTCTAATGATTACATGCAGCATCTTAAGTTTAGCAGTCACCACTGACACAGAGCAATTGAGATCCTCCTAGGGACCCAACTGGTTAGAGCCATTTGTAAATCAAATATACCCTACATCACATAATATAAAGAAATCACCCTTTTCGTCGTAGCTTACACCAAATATTTCACAATCCTACCAGCAGTTATCAATCCATCCCATTCATCAGGAAATTACTACATGCGTTACCTCTTTCTCTATGGTGACCTGTGTGCAGCACCTGGCGATGATGGACAAGCACATCAGTACGACTGGTGTGGGTTATTGACTACCCAAGGACATCAAAGTGATTGATGCTATTTTACCTGCTGGTAATAGTCTTTTTCTATGCTGCCAGATGAGTAGCTCTCTTCTTCAGCTGCCATGTGTTCATGCAAGGGAAGTTGAGTGTAGCAAACAGTAATTTCCCTCTAAATATCTTTTTTCACATCAAAGCTGACATTAGTGTATAAACAAGTAATCCAATAGAAGGTAAAATAAACTGGTTGAAAATGGTGCAGTGAAGATCAATCTGTTTCAACAGTTACATGGATACGAACATACAAATTAGGAGCAGAAGTAGGCCACTCGGCCCCTCAAGCCTGCTCTGCCATTCAATAAGTTCATGGATGAACTGATTACGCCACATTTTCACCTACTCCCAATAAACTTTCACTCCTTGCTTATCAAGAATCTAGATGGATTGGAGAAGCTAGTACTGTTCTCATTAGAGAAGGTTGAAAGGAAATTTGATAGAGGTGTTCAAAATTATGAATGATGTGGACAAAGTAGATAGGGCGAAACTATTCCCATTGGTGGAAATGTCGAGAACAACAGGATGCTGATTTAAGGTGATTAGCAAAAGAGTCAGAGGTGACATGAGGAAAAACGTTTTACACAGCTAGTGTCTAGCTTCTAGAATGTACCTGAACCTGATGAAAGGTCACTCTGCTCTCTCTCCACTGATGCTACCTTACATGCTGAGTATTTTCAGCATTTTCTAGTTTTATTTCTGGTGAACCTTCATTGCACTCCCTCTAGGCAGGAGATTTTGTTTAAACAAAAAAGCTTTTCACCTGATAACTGCCCAGACTTTCAGCATGAATGGTAGGTTGAGAGATGAAAATTGTCCCCACCGGTGTCAGCAGCATACACTCCCAGCTCACGCATTGTATAGTTATATAAGGACAAAAGGTCCCTCATATGCCCAACAAGAAGTTAGGCCAAATGTCAGACACCATTCCAACCTCAGAAGACTGAAAATAAATGAACTTTTCCATTGGCCACACCAGTGTACAGCCTTTCTGAGTGAGGGAGACAACAACTTAGAACAAGTTTCCAAAAACAGTAGCAGGCAATTCAATGATACAACAAAGTAACCTTTTGATACTTGGAAACTTACGGCTTTTTGTCACCCTGACTGGGAAGGAAAACACCATCTAGGTTCTTTTCAGCCGCTTTCAATTTCCCTTGTCTTCTTAATTTAATCCGATCAGAATAGGCTTCCTTTTCAAAGATCCTCATAAACTCATGGTCAAAGTATCCTGCCTGAGTACCTGACTTCAGTTTGGTGCCATCCAATAACATTTGCTTGCCTTTATAAGCCTCCGCATTGAAAGGTTCTTAAAGTAGGAAAAAAACCCAGAAATTTCATTCTATTAATCGTCGATGCATGAAAGAAAACACTGATAGACAGTAACCACAAAACAGCACAAAATGTCAAACTAAATAAGAATTTTCATTGAAAACCTCAAAGCACTTGACACAACAAATTACTTTGAGAGGGTAAAAGGTGTTATACAGGCAACTAGAACAGCATCCAATAAACGGTAATGAGCATTGTGGATGAAGAGAAACAAACTGGTGCCGATTTCCGACAACTGGTGTAAACAGTTCTAATTTGGTTTGCAAGGACGCCTGAATCACAAGTGCCAAGAGCCTAGTTTTCATGATTATTCACAACTCCAGCTACAAACACCGGTGGGCCTATGGATGACACCACTAATAGGAGAGGCGAATTGTGTGTAAGCTAAATTTAAAGCAGTGTTACAAAGTGAGGGACTAAAATTTAGAAAGCTTCTGGAGAGCATTGAAAGGTATCTCAACCCAACAGCAACCTTTGCCAAGGCTAAAGAACACTGAAGCTAAGAAGTGGCAGGCTAGGAGGAAGGAAATGGAGCCAGGGGTGCAAGCATGAATCTACCTGTGGTATGTGGGAAGTTGCGGATGCACCATGTGTCCTTGACAAACACATCTGCAGGAATTGTCACCAGTTGTAGAATCTTAAGCTTCGGGTTCTGGAACTCGAGCGGTGACTGGAGTCACTGTGGTACATCCGTGAGGTGGAGAACTATGTACACATCATGTTTAGGGAGGTGGTCACACCACAGGTTAAGAATGTGCAGGCAGAGAGGGAATGGGTGACCACCAGGCAGTCTATGAGAACTAGGCAGGTAGTGCAGGAGTCCTCTGAGTCGATCTCGCTTGCTAACCGGTTTTCCATTTTGGATACGGGTGAGGGTTCCTCAGAGGAGTGCAGCAAGATCCAAGTCTGTGGCACCACAAGTGGCTCAGCTACACAGGAGGGGAGGAAGAAGAGTGGAAGGGCAATAGTGATAGGGGATTCGTTAGTTAGAGGAACAGACAGGTGTTTCTGCGGCCGCAGACGTGACACCAGGATGGTACGTTGCCTCCCTGGTGTCAAGGTCAAGGATGTCACAGAGCAACTGCAGGACATTCTTCTGGGGGAGGTTGAACAGCCAGAGGTCGTGGTCCACATTGGTACCAATGACATAGGTAAGAAGAGGGATGAGGTCCTGAAAGTGGAGTTTTAAAAAATTAAAACGCAGGTCCTCAAAAGCAGTAATCTCAGGATACTGCCAGTGGCACGTGCCAGTGAGCAGAGGAATAGGAGTATCAAGTGATTTAACACATGGCTGAAGAATTGGTGCAGGAAGGAGGTCATCATATTTCTGAGGCATTGGAATCTGTTATAGGGTAGGTGGGACCTAAGTTGCATCTTAGCAGGACCGAAACTAACATCCTCGCAGGCAGATTTGCTAATGCTGTTGGGGAGGGTTTAAACTAAATTGGCAGGGAGTTGGAAACCTAAGAGGGAGCTCAGATTGAAAGGAAGCAAAACTGGTACCAGGAAGTAGAAAAGTAGTAAGCAAAATTGGAAGGTAGAAGAGACGAATGCAAACATCAAATAGGATCGGAATGAGAAATAATGTTAAGACAAAGTTAAGGGCACTCTATCTGAATGCATGCAACATTCGCTACAAGGTAGATGATTTGAAGGCACAAATAGAGGTAAATGGGTGTGACTTAATTGCCATTACGGAAACGTGGTTACAAGGTGAACCAGGACTGGGAACTGAATATTCAGGGACATTCATCATTTAAAGGAGAAAAGGAGGTGGGGTAGCGCTGTTAATAAGGGACGAGATCAGTACATTAGTGAGACAGGATCTTAGATCGAAGGAGCAAGATGTAGAATCAGTTTGGGTGGAGCTGAGGAACAGCAAGGGGCAGCAAACATTGGTGGGAGTTGTTTATAAGCCACCAAACTGTAGTGGTAATGTTGGGCATGGTATAAATTAGGAGAGTAGAGTTGCATGTAGCATGGGCAATACAGTAGTAATGGGAGAATGCAATTTACATATAGATTGGGCAAACCTAATTAGCACTAATGCTGTGGACGATGAATTCCTGGAGGGTTCCTGTAGCAGTATGTTGAAGAACCAACTAGCCATCAGGCTATTTTAGATTTAGTATTATGCAATGAGAAAGGGCTAATTAACAAAATTGCTGTAAAGGAGCCATTAGGAAATAGTGACCACTATATGATAGAATTCTACATTAAGTTTGAAAGAGATATAGTTTATTCTGAAACTAGGGTCTTAAATCTGAACAAAGGAAACTATGAGGGTATGAGGGGCAAGTTGGCTATGGTGGATTGGGAAAATACATAGAAAGATTTGACAGTAGGCAGGAAGTTGCTAGTAATTATAGAAGTATTACACGGTTTACAGCAAATATACATTCCTCTAAGACACAAAAACCCAACAGGAAAGGTGAATCAATTGCAGCTAACAAAAGAAGTTAAGGATTGCATTAAGTCAAAGGAAGTGGCTTATAAGGTCCCCAGAAAAAGGGATAAGCCCGAGGATTGGGAGCAATTAAGAGTCCAACAAAGGAGGACCGAGAAACTGATAAAGAAAAGTAAAAGAGATTATGAATCTAAGATAGCTAGAAACATAAAGGCAGACTGAAAAGCTTCTTTAGGTATGTGAAAAGGAAACAATTAGCAAGGTATGACTCTAAGGACGAATGTGGATCCATTGCAGGCGGAGACAGGAGAGTTTGTGGTGGAGAATGAGGAAATGTCAGAGAGATTAAACAATTATTTTGTGTCTGTCTTCATGGAGGAAGACACAGAAAATCTCCCAGAAATACTCAGGAACCAAGGGACTTGTAAAAATGAGGAACTGAAAGTAATTCGTATCAATAAAGAGGTAGTACTCGGAAAATTAATTGGATTGAAAGTTGATAAATTCCCTGGACCAGATGAGCTACATCCCAGAGTATTGAAAGAGGTGGCTATAGAGAGAGTAGATGCATTGGTGGTTATCTTTCAAAATTCTATAGATTCTGGAAGGGTTCCTGCAGACTGGAATGTAGCAAATGTAACCCCACTAATTAAGAAGGGAGCAAGAGAGAAAACAGAGAACTACAGACCTATTAGTTTGACATCAGTAGCAGGGAAAATGTTAGAATCTATTATAAAGGATGAGACAACTGCTCACTTGGAAAATAATGATATGATTGGACATGAATTTGTGAAAGGAAAATCACGTTTGACAAAACTGTTTTTTGAGGATGTTACTTGTAGCATAAATAAAGGAAAACCAGTGGATGTGGCGTATTTGGATTTTCAGAAGGCTTTTGATAAGGTCCCACACAGGAGGTTAGTAAACAAAATTAGAGCAAATGGGATTGGGGGTAATATTACTGTAATGAATTGAGAAATGGTTAACAGACAGAAAGCAGAGAATAAGGATAAATGGGTCATTCTCAGGATGGCAAGCTGTTTCTAGTGCGGTATCGTAAAGATCAGTGCTTGGGCCACAGCTGCTTAGAATCTATAAAAATTACTTGGATATGGGGACCAATTGTAATATTTCCAAATTTGCGGATGACACAAAACTAGGAGGGAGTGTAAGTTGTGAGGAAGATGCAAGGAGGCTTCAAGGAGCTTTGGACAGGCTAAGTGAATGGGCAAGAACATGGCAGATGGAATATAATGTGAATAAGTGTGAAGTGATCCACTTTGGTAGAAAAAACAGAAAGGCAGAGTATTTCTTAAATGGTAAGAGGTTGGGAAGTGTTTATGTCCAAAGAGACCTGGGTGTCCTTGTTCATGAGTCACTAAAAGCTAGCATGCAGGTGCAGCAAGCAACTAGGAAGGCAAATGGTATGTTAGCCTTCATCACAAGGGGTTTTGAGTACAGGAGTAAAGATGGCTTGCTGCAATTGTATTGAGCCTTGGTGAGACCACACCTGGAGTATTATGTACAGTTTTGGTCTCCTCAACTGAGGTAGGATATACTTGCCATAAAGGGAGTGCAACCAGACTAATCCCTAGGATGACAGGATTGTCTTATGAGGAGAGATTGAGGGAACTGAGCCTGTATTCTCTAGAGTTTCGAAGAATGAAAGGTGATCTCATCAAAACTTACAAAATTCTTTCAGGGCGTGATAGGGTGGATGTGGATAGGATGTTTCCCCTGGCTGGTGAGTCCAGAACTAGGGGACATCGTCTCATAATAAGGGGTAAGGATTTAAGACTGAGATGAGGAGGAATTTCCTCACTCAGAGGATGGTGAATCTTTGGAATTCTCTACCCCAGAGAGCTGTGGAAGCTCATTTGTGAAGCATGTTCAGGACAGAAATCAATAGATATTTTGATACGAATGACGTTAAGGGATGCAGGGATCGCATGGGAAAGTGGCATTGAGGTAGACGATCAGCCATGATCTAACTGCAGGGCGGAGCAGCCTCGATGGGCTGAATGGCCTTCTCCTGCTCCTCCGTTCCTATGCCGGGCTGCAGCACATTCCTGAAAACCTGGATAGGAACATAGGAGGCTGATTACTCCAAGGGGCCTTTGGACAGTTGTTATGCCCCTCATTAAAATATTAACAAACATCCAAGTCAACTGTATAATGGGCCCCATGAATTTAGCAATGGCACCAACGCCCGTGCCAACTGGGCGCAGTGCGTCTCACTGCTCATTTGGTTTGCGCCCGTTTTTTGCCTACCAAACAACGAGCGGAACGCAGGCAAAGTTCTACCTCCTTATGTGAAAAGTTGCTGTGATAAATTATCACAACTGTGCCAGATTCATCCAATGTAAAAGTTCATCTGGGAACAATATGCATGTTATTAAAACTGTTTTCCGATTGTTGCATAAAAAACGCAAATTCGTCATAAAAAGTGACTTCTCAGCGCCGAGCCGTTCAACCATTAGTTATAAATAGGTATTGTTAGACAGAAATGCAAACTTACTTGGCATCGCATCAACATACGGATCATTAACACTGACATAGCTCATCTCCTGGAAGAGGCCGATCCTTTCCATATCTGTTTTTCCCGAGTCCCCAGGCATGGTTCCGCTTGGGTAAAAATCAGTCGCGAATTACTGCAGTTGGCTGAGAGAAGGTTTGGGAGTTGCACAGGCTGCAAATCCTAAGGGAGGAAAAATAAAGGACTGATTAGGATGCACAGCAAGTGTTCATTGTCTGTAACAATGTGTGTGTTACATGTTTCAAATGCACTGATTATATTTTTTGTCCCTTCAAAATTTTTATAACTTTCTATATGCCTGGACAGCTGATAGCCAATTTCACACCGCGCACCTCCGCTACACTTCACCACTGTTTATGGAATCTCATCACCTTGGAGATGTGTAACCAACTTTAGAATAGGCGCAGTTACAGGGGGGTTTCTATCAAGACTAGACACGATATTCTCCCGTGATGTTACTGTCGTTACTTAAAATGAACAATAAAATTCCCCTATTTATGGATTCATCTTAATATTGTCATTAATACAAATGTATCTATCCCAGATTAAAAGATGGAAAAAAATACATTTTCGTTCTCCCCCTTTGCTGTTTTGGTTGCACCCAAAGGGCTCCCGTTACAATGATAACACTATATGAGGAAATGTGGCATCGCCTTGGTCTTGTTTGTGTTGTGTCGACATCTTTGCCAAGATCATTGAGAAGGAGACCGTCATAAGAGAAGTGTCGATACCAGGCAACAGAGGGGTATGGCCATGTTGGACAGGAAAAGACCAGCTAATCCACCTAGCTGGCCACATAGAGCTGTGATGCTATACGGTCAGGAGACTCCCTACCCTCTGGGTGCTATGTAGTCTCCTGGGTGAAGAAAACAAAAATCAAAAACCCCAGGCCAATTAGGGAAAATAGGGTTGTCGATCCTGCTGAATGGCACGAGAGTCTCCCAGAATGGGGAATGGATTTCCTGTGCTCACAGCCCAGGAGATATTAGCATTTTAAACTACCTAGCGCAGCAGCACCACCCCTCCCTGCTCTATGCCATCACTGGCCACCAGCATAGTCTCCAGCTCGATGGCATCACCACCCGGTATTGCACAGAGCCAATCTCAAGTGACCGGAAACAGGACTTGCTGCTGGGGGAAGAGAGATGGGAGTTGGCTTGAGATAGTCATAGAGCTTTACAGCACAGAAACAGGCCCTTCGGCCCAATGCACCTGCGCTGACATTCAAGCACCCATCCAATCTAATCCCATTTTCCCGCAATTGGCCCATAGCCTTGTATGCTATGGCGTTTCAAGTGCTCATCTAAATACTTCTTAAATGTTGTGAGGGTTCCTGCCTCTACCACCCCTTCAGCCAGTGTGTTCCAGATTCCAACCACCCTCTGGGTGAAAAAAAATGTCCTCACCTCCCCTCTAAACCTCCTGCCCCTTACCTTAAATTTATGCCCCCAGTTATTGACCCCCCTGCTAAGGGAAAAAAATTCTTCCTATCTATCCTATCAATGCCCCTCATAATTTTGTATATCTCAATCAGGTCCCCCCTCAGTCTTCACCACTCCAAGGAAAACAACCCCAGCCTATCTAGTCCCTCTTCATAGCTGAAATGCTCCAGCCCAGGCAACCATCCTGGTGAATCTCCTCTGCACCCTCTCCAGTGCAATCACATCCTTCCTATAATGTGGTGACCAGAACTGTACAGTGTACTCCAGCTGTGGCCTAACTAGCGTTTTATACAGCTCTAACATAACCTCCCTGCTCTTGTATTCTATGCCTCGGCTAATAAAGGCAAATATCCCGTATGCCTTCCTAACCACCTTATCTACCTGTGCTGCTGTCTTCAGTGATCTATGGAGAAGCACCCCAAGGTCCCTCTGACCCTCTGTACTCCCTAGCGTCCTACCATCCATTGTATATTCCCTTGCCTTGTTAGTCCTCCCAAAGTGCATCATCTCACACTTCTCAGGATTAAATTCCATTTGCCACTGCACTGGCCATCTTACCAGCCCATCTATATTTCCCTATAATCTAAGGATTTCGTCCTCACTATTTACAACACCACCAATTTTTATGTCATCTGCGAAGTTACTGATCATACCTCCTATATTCACGTCTAAATCATTAATGTACACTACAAACAATAAGGGTCCCAGCACCGATCCCTGCGGTACCCTGCTGGCCACAGGCCTTCATTCGCAAAAACAACCCTCGACCATCACCCTCTGCCTCCTTCCACGCAGCCAATTTTGGATCCAATTTGCCAAATTACCCTGGATCCCATGGGCTCTTACCTTCTTAACAAATCTCCCATGCGGAAGCTTATCAAAAGCTTTATTGAAGTCTATGTAGACCACATCAATTGCTTTACCCTCATCTACACATGTAGTCACCTCCTCGAAAAATTCAATCAAATTTGTTAGACACTATCTCCCCGGGACAAATCCATGCTGACTATTGCTGATTAACCCCTGCCTCTCCAGAATTTTTTCCAATTATTTCCCTACCATTGATGTTAGACTTAGACTTACAGGCCTATAATTACCTGGTTTATCCCTGCTACCCTTCTTGAATAATGGTACCACATTCACTGTCCTCCAGTCCTCTGGCACCTCTGCTGTGGCCAGAGAGGACTTGAAATTTTGTGTCAGAGCCGCTGCTATCTCCTCCTTTGCCTCACGTATCATACATCTCATCTGGGTCTGGGGATTTATCCACCTTTGAGCCTGCTAATACAGCTAATACTTCCTCCTTTTCATAGCTAATTTGTTCAGATATATCACAATCCCCTTCCCTGATCTCTACACCTACATCGTCCTTCTCCATAGTGAACACAGATGAAAAGTAATCATTCAAAACCTCAGCTGTGTCCTCCGGCTCCACACACAGATTGCCTCTTTGATCCCTAATGGGCCCTACTCTTTCCCTGGTTATCCTCTTGCTCTTAATGTACTTATACAACGCCTTGGGATTTTCCTTTATCTTGTCTGCCAGTGTTTTTTCATGCCCCCTCTTCCCTCTCCTAATTATCTTTTTAAGCATCCCCCTACACTTTCTATACTCCTCTAGTGCCTCCGCTGTTTTCAGCACTCTGAATCTGCCATAAGCCTCCTTTTTTTCCTTATCCAATCCTCTATATCCCATGACATCCAGGGTTCCCTTGACTTGTTGGTCCTATTCCCTGATGAATAAGGGAGGAGGGGGGATGGATGTGAGAGAGAGAGAGAGATGGAGTGGGGGAGAAGTATGGAGATTAGATGAACATGAATAGGAGGTAGGGGATTGAGGGTTGCTGCAGGCAAAAGAGTGACGTAAGAACGAGGAGCAGGAGCAGGCAATTCAGCCCCTCGATCCTGCTCCACCATTCAATACGATCATGGCTGATCGCATCTTGGCCTCAACTCCACTTTCCTGCCCGTTCTCCATAACCCTTCAACCCATTACTAATCAAAAATCTATCTCCTCCTTAAATTTACTCAATGTCCCGGCATCCGCCGCACTCTGGGGTAGTGAATTCCACAGACTCATGACCCTTTGAGAGAAGTAGGTTTTCCTCATTTCTGTTTTAAATCTGCTACCCCTTATCCTAAAACTATGACCTCTCATTCTAGATTGTCCCACCAGAGGAAACATCCTCTCTCCATCTACTTTGTCAATCCCCTTAATCATCTTATATACCTCAATTAGATCTCCTCTCATTCTTCTAAACTCTAGAGAGTAAATGCCTAAACTGCTCAATCTCTCTTCATAAAATAAACCCCTCACCTCTGGAATCAATCTAGTGAACCTCCTCTGAACTGCCTCCAATGCAACTACATCCCTCCTCAAGTAAGGAGTCCAAAACTGTAGGCAATACTCCAGGTGCAGTCTCACTAATGCCTTGTACTGTTGCAGCAACACTTCCCTACTTTTATACTCTATTCCTTTGGCAATAAATGCCAAAATTCCATTTGCCTTCCTTATTACTTGCTGAACCTGCATACTAGTTTTCTGCGATTCATGCATGAGGACACCCAAATCCCTCTGCACCAAAGCACTCTGAAGTTTCTCTCCATTTAGATAATAATTTGCCTTTCTATTCTTCCGACCAAAATGTATAACCTCACACTTATCCACGTTAAACTCCATCTGCCAAATTTTGGCCATTTCACCTAACTTATCCATATCCATTTGTAAATTTCTTATTTATTCATTGCAACCTACTATCCCACCTATTTTAGTGTCATCTGCAAATTTGGCTGGACTACCTTCTATCCCTGCATCCAAGTCATTAATATAGATTGTAAATAGTTGGGGCCCGAGGACCAAACCCTCTGGCACCCCACTAGTTACTTCTTGCCAACCTGAAAAGGGCCTATTTATCCCGAATCACTGTTTTCTGTTGGTTAGCCAATCCTCTATCCAAGCTAATAAATTGCCCCTAGCCCCATGTGTATTAACCTTTTGTGCGGCACCTTATCTAATGCCTTCTGGAAGTCCAGCTATACTACATCTACAGGATCCCCATTATTCACTTTACTAGTTACATCTTTGAAGAAGTCTAGCAAATTAGTCAAACACGATTTACCCTTCATAAAACAATGCTGACTCTGATGGATTGTGTTTTGACTTTTAAATGTTCTGTTATTACTTCCTTAATAATGGATTCTAACAATTTCCCAACGACAGATGTTAAACTAACTGGTCTATAGTTTCCTACTTTCTGCCTGCCTACTTTCTGCCTGTGACAGTGGGCTGGGGCTCTTAGAAGAGTGAGTCAAGGAGTTGGGAAGCAGGAGGTTAGGGAATGGAGAGAGAGGGAGACTGGGTAATGGGGATCAGGTGGATGATAGCTCAGGGCGAGACAGTGACTGGCGAATGGAGGTTGTGGATGGGTGCACATTGGGGAGACAGGGAGAGTTGGGAATGGGGATGGGAGCTTGGTGAATCAGGCAGAAGGAAAGATGGAGATTATTACTGGGGATGAGGAGATTGGTGCTCAGGCAGGTGTAGAGGGAGAGTGTAACAGCACCGGTGGTGGGGAGTGGGGGTGGAGGGACTTGGACACAGACAGGGTTGGGAAGAGGGAGACTGGGGGTCAGGGGATTGATCCGGGTTGTGCGGTTGAGAGGGAGACCGGGGAATGCAGGACCGAGTATTTCCTGGAGAGCCAGGAGCAGCAGCAGCACAACATGATGAGTGGGAGTGATGTTGAGAGAGGAGCAGCCAGTAAAGGTGTGTGTGAAACATGGGACGAATTGTGTGTAAACAGTGAAAGATTTTTCCACTGGTGAGCAAGTACGGAACAAGGGATGTGGACCGGGGATTGTCACTGGAAGATCCTTGGGTGAAGGAAAAGGAGAAGTTATTATCAAATACAATATAGCAGGACATTTAGAAAAAATCAAGGTAATCAGGCAGAATCAACATGGTTTGTGAAAGAGAAATGTTTAACCAATGTATTGGAGTTCTTTGAGGGAGTTACATGTGCTGTGGATAAAAGGGAACCAGTGTATTGTACTTAGATTTCCAGAAGGCATTTGATAAGGTGCCACATCAAAGGTTATTGCAGCAAATAAAAGCTCATGGTGTAGGGGATAACATATTGGCAAGCAAACAGGAAACAGAGAGTAGGCGTAAATGGGTCATTTTCTGGTTGGCAAGTTGTAACGAGTGGTGTGCCACAGGGATCTGTGCTGGGCCCTCAACATTTTATCATTTATACAAATGACTTAGATGAAGGGATGGAAGGTATGGTTGCTAAATTTGCTGAGGACACAAAGATAGGTAGGTAGGAAAGAAGACAGAAAGGGGCTACAAAGGGATATAGATAGGTTAAGTGAGTGGGCAAAGACCTGGCAAATGGAGTATAATGTTGGAAAGTGTGAAATTGTCCACTTTGGCAGGAAGAATAAAAAAGAAGCATATTATCTAAATGGTAAGAGATTGCAGAGCTCTAAGATGCAGAGGGATCTGGGTGTCCTACTGCATGAATCACAAAAGATTAGTAGGCAGGTAGAGCACGTAATTAGGAAATCTACTAGAATGTTATTGTTTATCACAATGGGAATTGAATACAAAAGTAGGGAGGTTATGCTTCAGCTATACAAGGCATTGGTGAGACCACTTCTGGAGTACTGTGTACAATATTGGTCTCCTTATTTAAGGAAGGATGTAAATGCATTAGAGGCAGTACAGAGAAGGTTTACTAGACTAATACCTGGAATGGGTGGGCTAGGTTTGTATCCGCTGGAATTTAGAAGAGTAAGAGGCAACTAGATTGAAAAATATAAGATCCTGAGGGGTCTTGACAGGGTGGCTATGGAAAGGATGTTTCCCCTTGTGGGAGAATCTAGAACTAGGGGTCACTGTTTAAAAATAAGGGGTTGCCCATTTAAGACAGAGATGAGGAGAAATGTTTTCTCTCAGAGGGTCGTGAGTCTTTGAAATTCACTTCCTCAAAATGCGGTGGAAGCAGAGTCTTTGAATATTTTTAAGGCAGAGGTAAATAGATTCTTGATAAGCAAGGGGCTGGAAGGTTATCAGGGGTAGGTGGAAATGTGGAGTAATCAGTTCAGCCATGAACTTATTGAATGGCGGAGCAGGCTTGAAGGGCCAAGTGGCCTACTCCTGCTCCTAATTCGTACGTTCATATGTAAAAGAAAGAATTTGGATTTCTATAGCATCTTTTACAACTGAAGGATGTCGCAAAGCATTTTACAGCCAGTTAAGTACTTTTGAAGTATAGTCACTGTTGCAATATAGGAAATGCAGCAGCCAATTGATCACACAAACAGCAATGGGATAAGGACCAGATAATCTGTTAATATTGATTTTGGTTGAGTGATAAATATTGGCCAAGACACTGGGAAGAACTCTGTGCCATGGAATCATTCACCTTCTTTAGTTTCACCCACAGTACTTACACTTGCACAAATCTTCAATCATCCCCAAACTTGCAGATTGATCCCCAACACCTTCAATCTAGGTCATTAAAATAGATAGTAAGCATCAAAGCTCAAAAACTGATCCCTGCGGGATACCACTGATGTCCGCAGCATCGATAATAACTTTCTACCTACGGGAATGCAGTCAATTCTTAATCCGCTTTAGATTTAGATTTATATTTAGATTTAGAGATACAGCACTGAAACAGGCCCTTTGGCCCACCGAGTCTGTGCCGATCAACAACCACCCATTTATACTAATCCTACATTAATCCTATATTCCCTACCACATCCCCGCCATTCTCCTAACACCTACCTACACTAGGGGCAATTTACAATGGCCAATTTACCTATCAACCTGCAAGTCTTTGGCTGTGGGAGGAAACCGGAGCACCCGGTGGAAACCCACGCGGTCGCAGGGAGAACTTGCAAACTCCGCACAGGCAGTACCCAGAACTGAACCCGGGTCGCTGGAAGATGGAACTGTTGGGTTGAAGGAGCAGCACTCGCTGTTTGTCACAGGCATGAATCTGGTGATGTGATGTAAAGTGCTCCTTGTGTTGCTGGGCATGGTGCCAGACCTTGCACTGGCCCAATGGCATCTTCCCTTTTATCTGGTGATTAAAAATGAACCTAGTATACAAGGGCACATAAAATCTCCAGATGGGGGAGCAAAACATTATCTAAGATCGCCCTTCATCCTGATGGTGGCCTTTCTGTTGAGCTGCATCAAGCTGTGCATGACCCAGAAATATGTAAACCAAGTTTCACCATGTGCTGATGTTCTCTGCTCCTGATGTTATGAAGGATGGGTCTGGCCACAGGGCTGTGGAATCTTCAGATGGAGTTTAAATTCAGTCATCCAGAGATTTGACTGTTTCCCACTTGCTGCATCTTGTTTCTTGAATGATTCTAGTTCACCAGGGTTTTTTGCTTCCAACTATATAGAGTCATACAACATAGAAACAGGCCCTTCGGCCCACCGCGTCCATGCCGACCATAATGCCTATCTATACTAATCCCACCTGCCTGCATTAATTCCATATCCCTCTATGTCTTGCTCATTCAAGTACCTGTCCAAATGCCTCTTAAATGTTGCTACTGTTCCTGCCTCCACCACCTCCTCAGGTAGCTCATTCCAGATACCCACTATTCTTTGTGTGAAAAATTTACCCCTTTGATCCCCTTTAAAACTCCTCCCTCTCACCTTAAATCTATGCCCTCTAGTTTTAGTCACCCCTATCATGGGAAACAGACTCTGGCTATCTACCCTATCTATGCCTCTCATAATTTTATATACCTCCAACATTGCCCCTCTCAGCCTCCTTCGCTCCAGGGAAAACAGACCGAGCCTATCCAATCTCTCTTTATAACTCAAGCCCTCCAAACCAGGCAACATCCTTGTGAATCTTTTCTGCACCCTCTCTAGCTTAAGCACATCTTTCCTGTAGTGCGGCGACCAGAACAGTACACAGTACTCCAAATGCAGTCTAACCAACGTTATATACAACTGTAACATGACGTCACAACTCTTGTACTAAATGCTTCGGTCGATGAAGGCAAGCATGCCATACGCCTTCTTCACCACCCTGTCTACCTGTGTTGCCACTTTCAGGGAACTATGTACTTGCACCCCAAGGTCTCTCTGCTCAACAGTATTCCCCAGGGTCCTGCCATTCACTGTATATGTCCTGCCCTGGTTTAACTTCCCAAAATGCATCACTTCACACTTATCTGCATTAAATTCCATTTGCCAATCCCTTGCCCACTTTCCCAGTTGATCTATATCCTTTTGTAACCTTAGACAACCTTCTTCACTGTCCACTATACCACCAATTTTGGTGTCATCTGCAAACTATCTGAAAGTCCATTCCAAGTGTTAACTGATCCTATTATCAGTCCTAAATTAACCTTTTACCAGCTTGAACCTATGTTTCCTTGAGTTACTCCCACTGTTTAATTTATAGAATTCCAGATGTGTATTCCCCTCCACACAGTAGCAGAGTATTTCCAATGAGTCCTGTGGTTGTTATTCTTTCAATTGAACACAAAGAGCAATCAATCTGTCTTTCTCTTAAATGCAGAAAGAAAATGAACAAAGCATAAGAATCTGCAAACGACAAATATGGGTGTTGGAGAAAACGTTAAGTACAAAGTGGGGGGAAATAAGCTTTAAAATTACGATAAAATCTTTTAACATTAATATTTCTTGCTACCCAGCATGTAATTTATTTACAATGTTAAACAAAATGATTTATTACATTATTTTTGTTCAACTCTCTCTTGGATCTCCACGGCCCATATTACACTCCCAAAGCCTTCACTGACTCAATTATTGCTCATCTTTATTTACACCACGAGCGGATTGGGCCAGATTTCTGATTGGTCAGAACTGTCCCCATTATTGTCGCCCCTCACAAAGATGGCCGCCTTGGTAACCGTGAATGGTTGCCGTGGTAACCAGGGAGCATCTTGCCCCTCCTGTACCTGGTGAGTTGGAGCAGCAAGAATCGAAAGGATTTTTGTGCAGACGGCGGCCTGTGGATCGTGAACGCTGAAAAATGGTGAGTCTCAGCAGTCATCAAACCATCCTAGCTGGGCTAATGTGAACGTCCTAATGTGAACGTCCGAAGAAGGTGTTGATTAGGGAATTGGCTATATTTCGCTAACATGTCAAAACTGGAGTCACATTTTGATGTTTAGAAGTGTTAAATAATGTCTGTCAATTTGCCTTGGAGTGGGAAAGTTACAAGCACCCCAAAGAGCAATTACGTTTTTATTGCCCTCTGGAATTATTTAAGATCATCATCACTAGGGAAAAAGTACTGAGCAAACTATTGGGATTGAAGGCAGACAAGTCCCGAGGGACTGATGGCCTACATCCTAGGGTCTTAAAGAATGTGGCAGCAGAGATAGTGGATCCATTGGTTATAATATTCCAAAATTCCCTGGATGCAGGAAAGGTTCCAGTGGATTGGAAAAAAGCTAATATTCAAAAAGGGAGGGAGGCAGTAAGTAGGAAACTATAGACCAGTTAGTTTAACATCTGACATTTGGAAATTGTTAGAATCCATTATTAAGGAAGTAATAACAGGACATTTAGAAAGTCAAAATGCAATCCATCAGAGTCAGCATGGTTTTTTGAAGGGTAAATTGTGTTTGACTAATTTGCTAAAGTTGTTTGAAGCTGTAACAAGCAAAGTGGATAATGGGGATCCTGTAGATGTAGTATATCTGGACTTCCAGAAGGCATTTGATAAGGTGGCGCACAAAATGTTAATACACAAGGTAAGTTCACATGGGGTTAGGGGCAATTTATTAGCTTGGATAGAAGATTGGCTAACCAACAGAAAGCAGAGATAAATGGGTCTTTTTCTGGTTGGGAAGATGTAAATAGTGGGGTGCCAGAGGGTTCGGTCCTCGGGCCCCAACTATTTACAATCTATGTTAATGACTTGGATGCAGGGATAGAAGGTACCATAGCCAAATTTGCAGATGACACTAAAATAGGTGGGATAGTAAGTTGCAATAAAGAAAGAATAAATTTACAAATGGATATGGATAGGTTAGGTGAATGGGCCAAAATTTGGTAGATAGAGTTTTAACATGGATAAGTGTGACATTATCCATTTTGGTCGGAAGAATAGAAAGGCAAATTATTATCTAAATGGAGAGAAACTTCAGAGAGCTTTGGTGCAGAGGGATCTGGGTGTCCTCATGCATGAATCGCAGAAAACTAGTATGCAGGTACAGCAGGTAATAAGGAAGGCAAATGGAATTTCAGAATAAATACAAGAAATGCTGGAAATACTCAGCAGGTCTGGCAGCATCTGTGGAAAGAGAAGCAGGGTTAAAGTTTCGGGTCAGTGACCCTTCTTTGGAATTTTGGCATTTATTGCTAAAGGAATAGAGTATAAAAGTAGGGAAGTGTTGCTGCAAACGTACAATGCATTAGTGAGACCGCACCTTGAGAATTGCATACAGTTTTGGTCTCCTTACTTGAGGAGGGATGTAATTGCATTGGAGGAGGTTCACTAGATTCCAGAGATGAGGGGTTTTCTTATGAAGAGAGATTGAGCAGTTTAGGCCTTTACTCTCTAGAGTTTAGAAGAATGAGAGAAGATCTATTTGAGGTATATAGTATCAACAGCACAGAAACAGGCCATTCGGCCCAACTGGTCTGCATCAGCATTTACACAAGCCTCCTCCCACCCTAATTCCCTCTTCCCAGCCTGTCCCCCTTGTGCCCCTCTTGTCCTTTCTCCCTCATGTATGCATCCAGCCTCCCTGTGAATACATCAGTGCTCTCTACCTCAATCCATGTGCCAGCGAGTTCCACATTCTCACCACTCTCTGTGTAAGGTAATTCTTTATTTGATCTGTTAGTGACTATCTTATAGAGACATTGCCTTGATCTGGACTGACTTATAAGTGGAAACCGTTTCTGCACATTCCCCCTATCAAACCCTTTCCTGACATTTGATAGGCTGGATGTGGAGAGATTGTGGGTGACTGGAATCTCAATGTCCCTTTTTCATCCCGGATCATGTTTTCATTTTGAGGGTCAAAGCTCTCCAGGAGGGTCATGTGATCCTAAAAGAGGTTATCAGAGTGGGCAATTCCTGGGCCTAATGGTACCTCTGTGATTCACAGGAACAGGAGAAGGCCATTCAGCCCCCCGAGCCTGTTACTCTCTGTTCAGTTAGATCATGGTTAGTCTGTATCTTAACTCCTTCACTCACTTTGATTCCGTATCCCTCAATACGTGTACCGAAGAAAAACGTCCATCAATCTCAGTTTTGAAATTTTCAATTGACCTCCAGTCTTGACAGCTTTTTGGGAGGAGAGAGTTCCAATTCCCGTGACCCTCTGTGTGATGACCTGCTTCTGACGGCACCCCTGAATGGTCTGGCTCATATTTTAAGGTTGTGCCCCCTTGTTCTGGACTCCCCCACCAGAGGAAATAGTCTCTCTCTGTATCTACTCTATCAAATCCTTTAAAAACCTCAATCAGATCACCCCTTAGTCTCCGCTAATGCAGAGGAATACAAGCCGGCCCATCCTCATAATTTAACCCTTTTAGCCCCTTTGACTCGGTTCTACAACATGTGGGACCGATAGTGCTAATCTGGGCTCAGTCCAAGTTTGCTGTCTGGTGTTGCTGGAACTCTCTGCTGAAACTGAAAACCAGTAACATCTGGGCTGCATCTGCTAGACTGAGCAGCCCAGTGGCCAAGCTCGGGTTGTGCCTTAATGAAAGAGCTTGGTCCAGTTTGTGTGAGCAACTGTCTCAGGCCTCACGTTCAGTTAATGTGGGAATTGTCCTCCCACCCACGCTATCACAGGAATTGAATCGATTTAAATTGTGTCACTCCCGTCGCTCACTCTATTGCTTCCCGGTGTTGCTCAGCTTTGAAAACGCCTTTTCCTTCGCTTTTGCCTGAGACTGTCACACATTCGCCTCACTTTGGCAAACCGCAGCCACTTCCTGCCCCTCCCCCCACCCACCCACCAACTTTCATCATCAACTTTTAAGAAGTTGGGGAAAAAAGTCAATCTTTTTCTTTCTCCATTAGACTGTTCGTCTTGTTCAGGGGCCTCCCTCTGTCCTTGAAGCAGCCTTTAGGGGCTACTGGAAGCTGAGTTCCAGGTGTTGCTGCTTCACACAAATTGTTGCTGTCCTGCTCCTTGCAATGTCTAAACCCTGTCCCCCCTCCCCCACCACTGTTAGACCACCTGAGCTGGCTATGGCTGGACACACAACCTTTCTGCACGGGCGCCCACTTTCAATATGGAGATCACTGTATCTCACTCATTGTGTACATCAGCTGTGTTTGTGTAGCAGGAATCCTATTGTGAGCTTTGAATGATTTCTGGGGATTGTTTTGAGCATTTTGCATGGATAGGCTGAGTTATTGACTCTCGCTGAGTTAAACCAGAGGCTGTGTCGCTGTGTCGCTGTCTCTCAATCTGTCTCGATTGTGTATGCCGTATGTACACAGCTGAGATATAAATATCTGTCTCCTTTACAGCACAGTTACTATCACTGTACATCTCTCTGAGATGATGCACATTGATCTGTTCAGTGCTCTGATGTGGAAAGGGTGTGGAGGGGGAAGGGTTAATGAGTTATTGTGGCCCAGTCACTTTTATGATAATGATAGTCCTGAGTTACTGTTTTATTTCAGTCACCGCCGACAATATATCACTTCCTTCATACCATATAATGGCACCTTCCGCCTATGGAGCAACATTACAGGCAAGTAGGTCACCGGGTTCCTGGAGTTCACAGCTCATTCTACCCAGTCAGTTCCTCTCTACAATTCAGCTTCTATTTGTTTCTTCATTCTCCCTCCTTCTTTCCCCAGCCCTACACTAGGTCCTTGCTGATCTGTCAATTCCCAGTTCCGATACAGGATTTAGACTCGGAATGTTAACCTGTCTTCTCTCTCGGCAGGTGAGATGACCTTGTCCACTCTCTATTCTATACACTGGAATGTTCTGTTCATTTCCATCCCCTGGGATTGTTCCATGTTTCTGATACGCTCACCTGTTCCATTCCGATTTCACTTCTATCTGGTTCCCCTTTTACTTTTCACTTCCCTCGGGTATTATTTAATTTACCAGGTCTCGGATGGTTTCCTTTGTCATGTCCTTCCCACTGGTGTTCTCTCTCACTCTAGTTCCTCTCCCCTGCCCCTCTTTACCTTTAACTTCCCAGCTGGAGTCTGTGTTTCTCTTGCTGTATTTCTGCCCGGGTTTTAATTCTCCTCTGTCTCTGCACCCCGATGACTCTCGATGTTCTTGAGGTTTTTATTTCATTTTACAGGAGTCTCTGGAACAGTTGCCGCGAGTTTGTTCACTGCACCGATTAAACAAACCCCCAAATATCATCAACGAGACATTGTCACTCGGTTGGAGCAGCCCTGACCTCCGGTGACATTTGCACCATCCGCAGCACCTTTGACTGAGACCGAAGTCCTTCAGTCCAATATCCGCTCTCTGGTTTCGGGTCGATTCCAGGGTGTCAGCAAGCGGCTGCCGTTTGTCTCCGAGTCTCACACTGGTCCGGTCCTCAGACAGGATGATTAAGGGGAGTGACAAAGTAGACATAGAGAGGATTTTTCTTCTGGTGGGGCAATCTAGAACGAGAGGTCATAGTTTTAGGATAAGGTATAGCAGATTTAAAACAGAGATAAGGAGAACTTACTTCTCTCAAAGGGTCGTGAGTCTGTGGAATTCACTACCCCAGAATGCAGTGGATGCCGGGACATTGAGTAAATTTAAGGAGGAGATAGACAGATTTTTAATTAGTAATGGGTTGAAGGGTTATGGAGAATGGGTAGGAAAGTGGAGTTGAGGCCGAGATGAGATCAGCCAATATCGTATTGAATGGCGGAGCAGGCTCGAGGGGCTGAATTGCCTGCTCCTGCTCCTAGTTCTTATATCTTTTCGTACAGGGATGACTCAATTGTGACTTTAAAAGGACAGTTTGTTACCAAAATCACACATGTGATGTAGCTCAGACTATCTGTGAGCAATGCCACAGTAGATGAGATAGTCAGTGTTAGGTTGAGGGAGAGACCATAAAGGCATTGTTTAGTGCTGTCTGATGTACTGTGTGCAGTTCTAGTCATGTCATCATAGGAAGCATATTAGGAACATAGGGACAGCAGTAAGTTATTCAGCCCCTCAAGCCTGCTGTACTACTTATAAAATCATGGACGATTTGTGTGTTAACTCCATCTACCCGCCTTGTGTCGTTAATCCTTAATACTTAATACAAAAACAAATCAATCTCAGTTTTGACATTTCCAATTGACTCCAGCCTCAACAGCTTTTTGGGGGAGTGGGAACCAGATTTCCACTATCTGTTGTGTATCCTTGAATTAACTAACCTAATTTTAAGGTTATGCCCCCTTGTTGTGGACTTTCTCACCAGAGGACATAGTTTCTCACTATATACCCTATTAAATATTTTAATCATCTTAAACACCTCAATTAGATCACTCATTAATCTTCTATACTTAAGGGGATATAAGCCGAGTCTATGCAGTGCGTCCTTATAATGTAACTGTTTTAGCCCCGGAGATGATATGAAGATGGACAATCAGGACTATGATAAATATAAACAAGGAAGGCCGGCACAGTGGTTAGCACTGCAGCCTCACAGCTCCAGGGACCCGGGTTTGATTCTGGGTACTGCCTGTGCGGAGTTTGCAAGTTCTCCCTGTGACCGCGTGGGTTTTCGCTGGGTGCTCCGGTTTCCTCCCACAGCCAAAGACTTACATGTTGGTAGGTAAATTGGCCATTGTAAATTGCCCTAGTGTAGGTAGGTGATAGGGAATATGGGATTACTGCAGGGTTAGTATAAATGGGTGGTTGTTGGTCGGCACAGACTCGGTGGGCCGAAGGGCCTGTTTCAGTGCTGTATCTCTGAATAAATAAACTAATCTCTTATTTATTTAGGAAAAATTATATTCCACCCATCACAACATCTTGAAGGGAAATCCTCCTGAATATCAAGCTTTTTGTCTCTCATACCCCACCTGATGGGTGATGTGGAACAGCAGAGTTTTTTTGGCATGGGAGGGGGTGGGGTGGTCAAGGTTTACAAGCCTCAAGCCCATTCCAAATTCTAATCACTCTTTGTAGGCAGAAATTCTGACACCAATCCTAAATTTGATTTCATATTTTTGGGTTTTTAGACTATATATAGTCTAAAAACTTTCTTATCCACAGCTGTCACAAAAGTTTCTCAATTCGCTTGAAAAAGCTCTTCAAAACACTCCAGGGGATACAGAGACCAAGTGGGCTCATATCAGAGATGCCATCTATGACTCAGCAATGACCACCTTTGGCAAACTTGAGAAGCAGAATGCAGACTGGTTTCAATCTCACTTTGAAGAGCTGGAACCTGTCATAGCCACTAAGTGCACTGCACTTCTGAACTACAAGAAAGCTCCCAGCGAGTTAACATCCTTAGCACATCATGCCAGAAGCACCACGCAAAGAACAGCCAGGCGCTGTGCAAACGACTACTGGCAACACCTATGCAGTCGTATTCAGCTGGCCTCTGACACCAGAAAGATCAGAGGAATGTATGACGGCATTGAGAAAGCTTTTGGGCCAACCATCAAGAAGATCGCCCCCTCAAGTCTAAATCAGGAGAAACGATCACTGACCAATGCAAGCAAATGGACTGCTGGGTGGAGCACTACCTAGAACTGTACTCCAGGGAAATGTTGTCACTGATACTGCCCTCAATGCAGCCCAATCTCCTGCCAGTCATGGATGAGATGGACGAACAGCCAACAAAATCGGAGCTCAGTAATGCCATCGATTCTCTAGGCAGCGGAAAAGCACCTGGAAAGGACGGTATTACCCCTGAAATAATCAAGTGTGCCAAGCCTGCTATACTCTCAGCACTCCATGAACTGCTTTGCCTGTGCTGGGATGAGGGAGCAGTACCACAGGACACCACCCTCTATAAGAACAAGAGTGACCGCGGTGACTGCAACAACTACCGTGGAATTTTCCAGCTCAGCACAGTGGGGAAAGTCTTCGCTCGAGTCATTTTAAACAGACTCCAGAAGCTGGCTGAGCGTATCTACCCTGAGGCACAGTGCGGCTTCCAAGCAGAGAGATCCACCATTGACATGTTGTTCTCCCTTCGCCAACTACAGGAGAAATGCCACGAGCAAGGACGCCCCTCTACGTTGCCTTCATAGATCTCATCAAAGCCTTTGACCTCGTCAGCAGAGGTGGTCTCTTCAGACTACTAGCAAAGATCGGATGTCCACCAAAGCTATTAAGTATCATCACCTCGTTCCATGACAATATGAAAGGCACAATTCAGCATAATGGTGCATCATCAGACCCCTTTCCTATCCTGAGTGGTGTGAAACATGGCTGTGTTCTGGCACCTACACTGTTTGGGATCTTCTTCTCACTGCTGCTCTCTCACGCGTTTAAGCCTTCAGAAGAAGGAATTTTCCTCCACATAAGATCAAATGGCAGATTGTTCAACCTTGCCTGTCTTAGAGCGAAGACCAAAGTACGGAAAGTCCTCATCAGGGAACTCCTTTTTGCTGACGATGCTGCATTAGCATCCCACACGGAAGTGTGTCTACAGAGACTCATCGAAAGGCTTGCGGCTGCCTGCAACGAATTTGACCTAACCATCAGTTTCATGAAAACGAACATCATGGGACAGGGCGTCAGAAATGCTCCATCCATCAATATCAGCGACCACGCTCTGGAAGTGGTTCAAGAGTTCACCTATCTAGGCTCAACCATCACCAGTAACCTGTCTCTCAATGCAGAAATCAACAAGCGCATGGGAAAGGCGTCCGCTGCTATGTCCAGACTGGCCAAGAGGCTGTGGGAAAATGGCGCACTGACACGGAACACAAAAGTCCGAGTGTTTCAAGCCTGTGTCCTCAGTACCTTGCCGTACAGCAGCGAGGCCTGGACAACGTATGTCAGCCAAGAGCGACGTCTCAACGCATTCCATCTTCGCTGTCTCCAGAGAATCCTTGGCATCAGGTGGCAGGACCGTATCTCCAACGCAGAAGTCCTCGAGGCAGCCAACATCCCCAGCATGTACACCTTACTGAACTGGTTGAGATGGCTTGGCCATATGAGCCGCATGGAAGATTACAGGATCCCCGAGGACTTATTGTACAGTGAGCCCATCACTGGTATCAGACCCCCTGATTGTCCATGTCTCCGCTTTAAAGATGTTTGTAAACGCGACATGAAGTCCTGCGACATTGACCACAAGTTGTGGGAGCCAGTTGCCAGCGATCACTGGAGCTGGCAGACAGCTATCAAGGCGGGGCTGAAGAGAGGCGAGTCAAAGAGACTTAGCAGTTGGCAGGAAAAGAGACAGAAGTGTAGGAGAGAGCCAACTGTGTAACAGCCCCGACAACCAACTTCACCTGCAGCGCCTGTGGAAGAGTCTGTCACTCTAGAATTGGCTTTTATAGCCACTCCAGGCACTGCTGCACAAACCACTGACCACCTCTAGGTGCTTACCCATTGTCTCTCGAGACAAGGAGGCCAAAAAGGGAAAAAAATGAAAGGAAAGACTATATATGTTCTCAGGCTCAATGTTGCAGGTCACTCCCATACTGAATCTCACACTCCCTACAGGCCAGGGTGCATTTTTTTTTGTCCAATAAATGGTACTGTGCAGGAATCATAACAGAGAACATTTACTGTGGCCACTGGAGTGTATCCTGTGCCACCATGTGAATTTTCTCTTTTCTCTCTTGCCAAATCAAGACACAGGTTTTGAAAAAATGGTCTTATTTACATAAAATTCTATGACAGGAAGTCTCTGACCACCATCAGTCATACTGCACTTGAACCAATCAAGGGCCTTGTCGCAGCATAAAACTTTGGGATTGCAATAACAGTCCCCGGGTTCATTAACATTTCAAACCAACATTGTGTGCGCCAAAACAAATTCCACCTGGTGGAATCCTTGCCCAGACAACGCGACTAAACTGAGCTCATTGTTTCTGTTTGGCATTGCATTATAATCCCCTAGGTGCTTAATATACATAGAATTTACAGTATAAAAACAGACCAATCAACCCAACTGGTTAATGCCAGTGTTTAAGCTCCAAGAGAGCCTCCTTCCACTCCTCTTCATTTAATTCTATCAGCATAGAATAGCAGGGCGGCGCAGTGGTTAGCACCGCAGCCTCACAGCTCCAGCGACCCGGGTTCAATTCTGGGTACTGCCTGTGTGGAGTTTGCAAGTTCTCCCTGTGTCTGCGTGGGTTTCCTCCGGGTGCTCCGGTTTCCTCCCACATGCCAAAGACTTGCTGGTTGATAGGTAAATTGGCCATTATAAATTGCCCCTAGTATAGGTAGGTGGTAGGGAAATATAGGGACAGGTAGGGATATGGGATTAGTGTAGGATTAGTATAAATGGGTGGTTGATGGTCGGCACAGAC